>NW_027308063.1:69910-173510 GCF_047496885.1 Scyliorhinus torazame
CCTCCCCTCCCCCTCCCTCCCCCCTCCCTCCCCCTCCCCTCCCTCCCCCTCCCCTCCCTCCCTCCCCCCTCCCCCCCTCCCTCCCCCTCCCCTCCCCCTCCCTCCCCTCCCCTCCCCCCTCCCTCCCCTTCCCCCCTCCCTCCCCTCCCCCCTCTCCCCTCCCCCCTCCCTCCCCCTCCTCCCCCCTCCCTCCCCCTCCCCTCCCTCCCCCTCCCTCCCCCTCACCCTCCCTCCCCTCCCCCTCCCTCCCCCTCCCTCCCCTCCCCCTCCCTCCCCCCTCCCTCCCTCCCCCTCCCCTCCTCCCTCCCCCTCCCCTCCCCTCCCCCCTCCCCCTCCCCCTCCCTCCCCCCTCCCCCTCCCCCTCCCTCCCCCCTCCCCTCCCCCTCCCTCCCCTCCCTCCCCCTCCCTCCCCTCCCTCCCCCTCCCCCCCCTCCCCTCCCCCTCCCTCCCCCCTCCCTCCCCCTCCTCCCCTCCCCTCCTCCCCCTCCCTCCCCCCTCCCCTCCCTCCCCCTCCCTCCCCCCTCCCTCCCCCCTCCCTCCCCCTCCCCCCCTCCCCTCCCCCCCTCCCCCTCCCTCCCCTCCCTCCCCCCCTCACTCGCCCCTCCCCCTCTCCCTCCCCCCTCCCCCCTCTCCCTCGCCCCCTCCCCCTCTCACTCCGCCCCCCCTCCCCCCTCTCCCTCGCCCCCTCCCCCCTCTCACTCGCCCCCTCCCCCCTCTCACTCGCCCCCTCCCCCCTCTCACTCGCCCCTCCCCCCTCTCACTCGCCCCCTCCCCCCCTCTCACTCGCCCCCTCCCCCCTCTCACTCGCCCCCTCCCCCCTCTCACTCGCCCCCTCCCCCCTCTCACTCGCCCCCTCCCCCCTCTCACTCGCCCCTCCCCCCTCTCACTCGCCCCCTCCCCCCTCTCACTCGCCCCCTCCCCCTCTCACTCGCCCCCTCCCCCCTCTCACTCGCCCCCTCCCCCCTCTCACTCGCCCCCTCCCCCTCTCACTCGCCCCCTCCCCCCTCTCACTCGCCCCTCCCCCTCTCACTCGCCCCCTCCCCCCTCTCACTCGCCCCCTCCCCCTCTCACTCGCCCCCTCCCCCCTCTCACTCGCCCCCTCCCCCCTCTCACTCGCCCCCTCCCCCTCTCACTCGCCCCCTCCCCCTCTCACTCGCCCCCCCCTCTCACTCGCCCCCCTCCCCCCTCTCACTCGCCCCCTCCCCCCTCTCACTCGCCCTCCCCCTCTCACTCGCCTCCTCCCCCTCTCACTCGCCCCCTCCCCCCTCTCACTCGCCCCCTCGCCCCCCTCTCACTCGCCCCCCTCCCCCCTCTCACTCGCCCCCCTCCCCCCTCTCACTCGCCCCCTCCCCCTCTCACTCGCCCCCTCCCCCTCTCACACGCCCCCTCCCCCTCTCACACGCCCCCCTCCCCCTCTCACACGCCCCCTCCCCCTCTCACTCGCCCCCCCCTCTCACTCGCCCCCCTCTCACTCGCCCCCTCCCCCTCTCACTCGCCCCCTCTCCCCCCTCTCACTCGCCCCCTCCCCCTCTCACTCGCCCCCTCCCCCCTCTCACTCGCCCCCTCCCCCTCTCACTCGCCCCCTCTCACTCGCCCCCTCCCCCCTCTCACTCGCCCCCTCCCCCCCTCACTCGCCCCCTCCCCCCCTCCCTCCCCCCCTCACTCGCCCCCTCCCCCCCTCACTCGCCCCCCCTCCCCCCCCTCACTCGCCCCCTCCCCCCCCTCACTCGCCCCCTCCCCCCCCTCACTCGCCCCCCCTCCCCCCCCTCACTCGCCCCCTCCCCCCTCACTCGCCCCCTCCCCCCCTCACTCGCCCCCTCCCCCTCACTCGCCCCCTCCCCCCTCACTCGCCCCCTCCCCCCTCACTCGCCCCCTCCCCCCTCACTCGCCCCCTCCCCCCTCACTCGCCCCCTCCCCCCTCTCACTCGCCCCCTCCCCCTCTCACTCGCCTCCTCCCCCTCTCACTCTCGCCTCCTCCCCCCTCTCACTCGCCCCCTCCCCCCTCTCACTCGCCCCCTCCCCCCTCTCACTCGCCCCCCTCCCCCTCTCACTCGCCCCCTCCCCCTCTCACTCGCCCCCTCCCCCTCTCACTCGCCCCCTCCCCCTCTCACTCGCCCCCTCCCCCTCCTCACTCGCCCCCCTCCCCCTCTCACACGCCCCCTCCCCCTCTCACTCGCCCCCCTCCCCCTCTCACTCGCCCCCTCCCCCCTCTCACTCGCCCCCTCCCCCTCTCACTCGCCCCCTCCCCCCCTCTCACTCGCCCCCTCTCACTCGCCCCCCTCCCCCTCTCACTCCGCCCCCCTCTCACTCGCCCCCTCCCCCCCTCTCACTCGCCTTCTCTCACTCGCCCCCTCCCCCCTCTCACTCGCCCCCTCCCCCCCTCACTCGCCCCCTCCCCCCCTCACTCGCCCCCTCCCCCCTCACTCGCCCCCTCCCCCCTCACTCGCCCCCCTCCCCCCCCTCACTCGCCCCCTCCCCCCCTCACTCGCCCCCTCCCCCCCTCACTCGCGCCCCCTCCCCCCCTCACTCGCCCCCTCCCCCCCACACTCGCCCCCCTCCCCCCTCACTCGCCCCCTCCCCCCCTCACTCGCCCCCTCCCCCCTCTCACTCGCCCCCTCTCACTCGCCCCCTCTCACTCGCCCCTTCCCCCTCTCACTCGCCCCCTCCCCCTCTCACTCGCCCCCTCCCCCTCTCACTCGCCCCCTCCCCCTCTCACTCGCCCCCTCCCCCTCTCACTCGCCCCCTGCCCCTCTCACTCGCCCCCTCCCCCTCTCACTCGCCCCCTCCCCCTCTCACTCGCCCCCTCCCCCTCTCACTCGCCCCCTCCCCCTCTCAGTCGCCCCCTCCCCCTCTCACTCGCCCCCTCCCCCTCTCACTCGCCCCCACCCCCTCTCACTCGCCCCCACCCCCTCTCACTCGCCCCACCCCCTCTCACTCGCCCCCCACCCCCTCTCACTCGCCCCCACCCCCTCTCACTCGCCCCCACCCCCTCTCACTCGCCCCCACCCCCCCTCACTCGCCCCCTCCCCCCCTCACTCGCCCCCTCCCCCCTCACTCGCCCCCCTCCCCCCCCTCACTCGCCCCCTCCCCCCTCACTCGCCCCCTCCCCCCCTCACTCGCCCCCTCCCCCCCTCACTCGCCCCCTCCCCCCTCACTCGCCCCCTCCCCCCCTCACTCGCCCCCTCCCCCCTCACTCGCCCCCTCCCCCCTCACTCGCCCCCTCCCCCCTCACTCGCCCTCTCTCGCCCTCTCCCCCCCCTCACTCGCCCCCTCCCCCTCTCACTCGCCCCCTCCCCCTCTCACCCTCTCACTCGCCCCCTCCCCCCTCACTCGCCCCCTCCCCCCCTCACTCGCCCCCTCCCCCCCTCACTCGCCCCCTCCCCCCCTCACTCGCCCCCTCCCCCCCTCACTCGCCCCCTCCCCCTCTCACTCGCCCCCTCCCCCTCTCACTCGCCCCCTCCCCCCTCTCACTCGCCCCCTCCCCCCTCTCACTCGCCCCCTCCCCCTCTCACTCGCCCCCTCCCCCCTCTCACTCGCCCCCTCCCCCCTCTCACTCGCCCCCTCCCCCCTCTCACTCGCCCCCTCCCCCCCTCTCACTCGCCCCCTCCCCCCTCACTCGCCCCCTCCCCCCTCTCACTCGCCCCCTCCCCCCCTCTCACTCGCCCCCTCTCACTCGCCCCCTCCCCCCTCTCACTCGCCCCCCTCTCACTCGCCCCCTCCCCCTCTCACTCGCCCCCTCCCCCTCTCACTCGCCCCCTCCCCCCTCTCACTCGCCCCCTCCCCCCTCTCACTCGCCCCCTCCCCCTCTCACTCGCCCCCTCCCCCCTCTCACTCGCCCCCTCCCCCCTCTCACTCGCCCCCCTCCCCCCTCTCACTCGCCCCCTCCCCCCTCTCACTCGCCCCCTCCCCCCCTCACTCGCCCCCTCCCCCCTCTCACTCGCCCCCTCCCCCCTCTCACTCGCCCCCTCCCCCCTCTCACTCGCCCCCTCCCCCCTCTCACTCGCCCCCCTCCCCCCTCTCACTCGCCCCCTCCCCCCCCTCTCACTCGCCCCCTCCCCCCCTCTCACTCGCCCCCTCCCCCCCTCTCACTCGCCCCCTCCCCCCCTCTCACTCGCCCCCTCCCCCCTCTCACTCGCCCCCTCCCCCCTCTCACTCGCCCCCTCCCCCCTCTCACTCGCCCCCTCCCCCCTCTCACTCGCCCCCTCCCCCCTCTCACTCGCCCCCTCCCCCCCTCTCACTCGCCCCCTCTCACTCGCCCCCTCCCCCCTCACTCGCCCCCTCCCCCTCACTCGCCCCCTCCCCCCTCACTCGCCCCCTCCCCCCCTCACTCGCCCCCTCCCCCCCTCACTCGCCCCCTCCCCCCCTCACTCGCCCCCTCCCCCCCTCACTCGCCCCCTCCCCCCCCTCACTCGCCCCCTCCCCCCCTCACTCGCCCCCTCCCCCCCTCACTCGCCCCCTCCCCCCCTCACTCGCCCCCCTCCCCCCCTCACTCGCCCCCTCCCCCCTCACTCGCCCCCTCCCCCCCTCACTCGCCCCCTCCCCCCCTCACTCGCCCCCTCCCCCCCTCACTCGCCCCCTCCCCCCCTCACTCGCCCCCTCCCCCCCTCACTCGCCCCCTCCCCCCCTCACTCGCCCCCTCCCCCCCTCACTCGCCCCCTCCCCCCCTCACTCGCCCCCTCCCCCCTCACTCGCCCCCTCCCCCCCCTCACTCGCCCCCTCCCCCCCCTCACTCGCCCCCCTCCCCCCCTCACTCGCCCCCCTCGCCCCCTCCCCCCCTCACTCGCCCCTCCCCCTCTCACTCGCCCTTCCCCCTCTCACTCGCCCTTCCCCCTCTCACTCGCCCCTCCCCCTCTCACTCGCCCCTCCCCCTCTCACTCGCCCCTCCCCCTCTCACTCGCCCCTCCCCCCCTCTCACTCGCCCCTCCCCCTCTCACTCGCCCCTCCCCCTCTCACTCGCCCCTCCCCCTCTCACTCGCCCCTCCCCCTCTCACTCGCCCCTCCCCCTCTCACTCGCCCCTCTCACTCGCCCCTCCCCCTCTCACTCGCCCCTCCCCCTCTCACTCGCCCCTCCCCCTCTCACTCGCCCCTCCCCCTCTCACTCGCCCCTCCCCCTCTCACTCGCCCCTCCCCCTCTCACTCGCCCCTCCCCCCTCTCACTCGCCCCTCCCCCTCTCACTCGCCCCTCCCCCTCTCACTCGCCCCTCCCCCTCTCACTCGCCCCCTCCCCCTCTCACTCGCCCCTCCCCCTCTCACTCGCCCCTCCCCCTCTCACTCGCCCCTCCCCCCTCTCACTCACCCCTCCCCCTCTCACTCGCCCCTCCCCCTCTCACTCGCCCCTCCCCCCCTCACTCGCCCCTCCCCCCTCACTCGCCCCCTCCCCCCTCACTCGCCCCTCCCCCTCACTCGCCCCTCCCCCTCACTCGCCCCTCCCCCTCACTCGCCCCTCCCCCTCACTCGCCCCTCCCCCTCACTCGCCCCTCCCCCTCACTCGCCCCTCCCCCTCACTCGCCCCTCCCCCTCACTCGCCCCTCCCCCTCACTCGCCCCTCCCCCTCACTCGCCCCTCCCCCTCACTCGCCCCTCCCCCTCACTCGCCCCTCCCCCTCACTCGCCCCTCCCCCTCACTCGCCCCTCCCCCTCACTCGCCCCTCCCCCTCACTCGCCCCTCCCCCTCACTCGCCCCTCCCCCTCACTCGCCCCTCCCCCTCACTCGCCCCTCCCCCTCACTCGCCCCTCCCCCTCACTCGCCCCTCCCCCTCACTCGCCCCTCCCCCTCACTCGCCCCTCCCCCTCACTCGCCCCTCCCCCTCACTCGCCCCTCCCCCTCACTCGCCCCTCCCCCTCACTCGCCCCTCCCCCTCACTCGCCCCTCCCCTCACTCGCCCCTCCCCCTCACTCGCCCCTCCCCTCACTCGCCCCTCCCCCTCACTCGCCCCTCCCCCTCACTCGCCCCTCCCCCTCACTCGCCCCTCCCCCTCACTCGCCCCTCCCCCTCACTCGCCCCTCCCCCCTCACTCGCCCCTCCCCCTCACTCGCCCCTCCCCCTCACTCGCCCCTCCCCCTCACTCGCCCCTCCCCCTCACTCGCCCCTCCCCCTCACTCGCCCCCTCCCCCTCACTCGCCCCTCCCCCCTCACTCGCCCCTCCCCCCTCACTCGCCCCCTCCCCCTCTCACTCGCCCCTCCCCCCTCGCCCCCTCCCCTCTCACTCGCCCCCCTCCCCCCTCTCACTCGCCCCCTCCCCCCCTCTCACTCGCCCCCTCCCCCTCTCACTCGCCCCCTCCCCCCTCTCACTCGCCCCCTCCCCCCTCTCACTCGCCCCCTCCCCCCCTCTCACTCGCCCCCCTCCCCCCTCTCACTCGCCCCCTCCCCCCTCTCACTCGCCCCCTCCCCCTCTCACTCGCCCCCTCCCCCCTCTCACTCGCCCCCTCCCCCCTCTCACTCGCCCCCCTCCCCCCTCTCACTCGCCCCCTCCCCCCTCTCACTCGCCCCCTCCCCCCTCTCACTCGCCCCCTCCCCCTCTCACTCGCCCCCTCCCCCTCTCACTCGCCCCCTCCCCCCTCTCACTCGCCCCCCTCCCCCCTCTCACTCGCCCCCTCCCCCTCTCACTCGCCCCCTCCCTCCTCTCACTCACCCCCTCCCCCCTCTCACTCGCCCCCTCCCCCCTCTCACTCGCCCCCCTCCCCCCTCTCACTCGCCCCCTCCCCCCTCTCACTCGCCCCCTCCCCCCTCTCACTCGCCCCCTCCCCCCTCTCACTCGCCCCCTCCCCCCTCTCACTCGCCCCCTCCCCCCTCTCACTCGCCCCCTCCCCCCTCTCACTCGCCCCTTCCCCCTCTCACTCGCCCCCTCCCCCCTCTCACTCGCCCCCTCCCCCCTCTCACTCGCCCCCTCCCCCCTCTCACTCGCCCCTCCCCCCTCTCACTCGCCCCTCCCCCCTCTCACTCGCCCCTCCCCCCTCTCACTCGCCCCCTCCCCCCTCTCACTCGCCCCTCCCCCCTCTCACTCGCCCCTCCCCCCCTCACTCGCCCCCTCCCCCCCTCACTCGCCCCTCCCCCTCTCACTCGCCCCTCCCCCTCTCACTCGCCCCTCCCCCTCTCACTCGCCCCTCCCCCTCTCACTCGCCCCTCCCCCTCTCACTCGCCCCTCCCCCCTCTCACTCGCCCCTCCCCCCTCTCACTCGCCCCTCCCCCCTCTCACTCGCCCCTCCCCCCTCTCACTCGCCCCTCCCCCCTCTCACTCGCCCCTCCCCCCTCTCACTCGCCCCTCCCCCCTCTCACTCGCCCCTCCCCCCTCTCACTCGCCCCTCCCCCCTCTCACTCGCCCCTCCCCCCTCACTCGCCCCTCCCCCCTCTCCCCCTCTCTCTCGCCCCTCCCCCCTCTCTCTCGCCCCTCCCCCCTCTCTCTCGCCCCTCCCCCCTCTCTCTCGCCCCTCCCCTCTCACGCCCCTCCCCTCTCTCTCACTCGCCACTCCCCTCTCCCCCGCCCTTGGATTGAAGTGACATGTCCACAGGTTTGATGCGTTTTCTGATTGCTGCCTTGCTGTGCTGGGTCTGTGTATTTATCTGAAATCTCCTCGCCTCTCCTACAGACGCCCAAACCCCACAGCTACGATCCGGACGAAGTGACGGATGAGAACCTGCGCAACATGTGCGACAACATCCTGAACCTGCTGACCACGACAGTGAAGAAGATGGAGAGCGTCAGTAACGCATTCGCTCGCCTTGTAGAGTTTAAATGTCAATGAAGAAATGGTGTTTCCATAGCCGCTTTTCCAGCCTCCAGGTGTCAAGGTGCTCACAGCCAGTGGAGCACTGTGTGTTGGCACTTGGTCAATGTGCGAAAAGCAGCAGTCAGTCTGTGCACAGCAGGATCCCACAAGTAGAAATTCGACATGTGACCGGAGAATTTGTTACATTAAAAGAGAGTTAAATGTTCTCAAAAGTCGGAGGAACTATCCTGCCAACTCACTGAACGAATGAATTATAGACAAGTCTATTCATGGCTTCCAGCTAATTAAACCATTGTGGGGGTGAAATGTCAAACATTCATCCACTTGTGTTTAAACTTACCAAAAATCTATTTCACCTGACAGAATTTTAATTTTCCCTGCGGAGGTTTTTAAATGTTGCATCATTTAATCTGACTGAGGGGGTCTCAAAATAATATCTCCAGCGCACCCTCTGTACTGACCCTCTGACAGTGCGGCACTCCCTCAGTACCGAACCTCTGACAGTGCAGCACTCGCTCAGTACTGACCCTCTGACAGTGCGGATCTCCCTCAGTACTGACCCTCTGACAGTGCAGCACTCCCTCAGTACTGACCCTCTGACAGTGCAGTACTCCTTCAGTACTGACCCTCTGACAGTGCGGCACTCCCTCAGTACTGACCCTCTGACAGTGCGGCACTCCCTCAGTACTGACCCTCTGACAGTGCAGCACTCCCTCAGTACTGACCCTCTGACAGTGCAGCTCTCCCTCAGTACTGACCCTCTGACAGTGCAGCACTCCCTCAGTACTGACCCTCTGACAGTGCAGCGCTCCCTCAGTACTGACCCTCTGACAGTGCGGCACTCCCTCAGTACTGACCCTCTGACAGTGCAGCTCTCCCTCAGTACTGACCCTCTGACAGTGCAGCACTCCCTCAGTACTGACCCTCTGACAGTGCAGCACTCCCGCAGTACTGACCCTCTGACAGTGCAGCGCTCCCTCAGTACTGACCCTCTGACAGTGCAGCACTCCCTCAGTACTGACTCTCTGACAGTGCAGCTCTCCCTCAGTACTGACCCTCTGACAGTGCGGCACTCCCTCAGTACTGACCCTCTGACAGTGCAGCACTCCCTCAGTACTGACCCTCTGACAGTGCAGCACTCCCTCAGTACTGACCCTCTGACAGTGCAGCACTCCCGCAGTACTGACCCTCTGACAGTGCAGCACTCCCTCAGTACTGACCCTCTGACAGTGCAGCACTCCCTCAGTACTGACCCTCTGACATTGCAGCGCTCCCTCAGTACTGACCCTCTGACAGTGCGGCACTCCCTCAGTACTGACCCTCTGACAGTGCAGCGCTCCCTCAGTACTGACCCTCTGACAGTGCAGCACTCCCTCAGTACTGACCCTCTGACAGTGCGGCACTCCCTCAGTACTGACCCTCTGACAGTGCAGCACTCCCTCAGTACTGACCCTCTGACAGTGCGGCACTCCCTCAGTACTGACCCTCTGACAGTGCAGCACTCCCTCAGTACTGACCCTCTGACAGTGCGGCACTCCCTCAGTACTGACCCTCTGACAGTGCAGCACTCGCTCAGTACTGACCCTCTGACAGTGCGGCACTCCCTCAGTACTGACCCTCTGACAGTGCAGCACTCCCTCAGTACTGACCCTCTGACAGTGCGGCACTCCCTCAGTACTGACCCTCTGACAGTGCAGCACTCCCTCAGTACTGACCCTCTGACAGTGCGGCACTCCCTCAGTACTGACCCTCTGACAGTGCAGCACTCCCGCAGTACAATCAACAATTACAACCGTGATTACACTTCAGAAAATATTTCATCGCGTGTAAAATGCTTTGGGACGTCCATTTGGAAGTTGTTATAGGACTGGAACAGTCACATAGAATTATCAAAGCAATATATTGCTTAGAATAGGAATATACATTTCCATGTGTGTGGTCATTCTTAATTTCATATTTTTGTGAATAAGCAAAAGTGAGCAATTTAGTAAGCAGCCATCAAGTAGGCACGGTGGGTTAACATGCTGCCTTATAGTGCCAGCGCCCCGGGTTCAATTCCAACATTGGGTGACTGGAGTTTGCAGGTTCTTCCCCTGTCTGCTTGGGTTTTCTCCGGCTGCTCCGTTCCTCCCACAATCCAAAAATGTGCAGGTTAGGTGGATTGGCTATGCTAAATTGTCCCTTAGCGTCCAGAGGTTAGATGAGGTTACGGGGAAGTGGACCTGAGTTAGGGTGCTTTCTGAGGGTCAGTGACAATTCGATGGGCATAATGGCCCCCTTCTGCGCTGTAGGAATTCTATGAATTCGAAGATCCGAGGTTCAGTCACTTGTTTGATCTAGGTGGTAGTAGCCCAGTACTTTATTTGGCATATCTTCACACTCCTCCCTTTGGTGACCGTTGGAAGGATTTTGAAAGCTGATTAACAACCTGCTTCACATGAACACTCCTGTGGCCAACAAGTCCCAGACCTGAACCTTGGGCTCCCCATTGGGAGTATTGAAATTACTGTTGAAAATAAGGAAAGATAGACATTGTTCTATTTAAAAAAAAAGAAAAAAAAAAAAGTGGGCAGCACGGTAGCACAAGTGGATAGCACTGTGGCTTCACAGCGCCAGGGTCCCAGGTTCGATTCCCCGCTGGGTCACTGTCTGTGCGGAGTCTGCACGTTCTCCCCGTGTCTGCGTGGGTTTCCTCCGGGTGCTCCGGTTTCCTCCCACAGTCCAAAGACGTGCAGGTTAGGTGGATTGGCCATGCTAAAAATTGCCCGTAGTGTCCATAAGGGTTGGGAGGGGTTATTGGGTTGCGGGGATAGGGTGGAAGTGAGGGATTAATGTGGGTCGGTGCAGACTCGATGGGCCGAATGGCCTCCTTCTGCACTGTATGTTCTATGTAATATGTAAAGTACTGACCCTCTGACAGTGCAGCACTCCCTCAGTACTGACCCTCTGACAGTGCGGCACTCCCTCAGTACTGACCCCCTGACAGTGCAGCACTCCCTCAGTACTGACCCTCTGACAGTGCGGCACTCCCTCAGTACGGACCCTCTGACAGTGCGGCACTCCCTCAGTACGGACCCTCTGACAGTGCAGCACTCCCTCAGTACGGACCCTCTGACAGTGCGGCACTCCCTCAGTACTGACCCTCTGACAGGGCAGCACTCCCTCAGTACTGACCCCCTGACAGTACAGCACTCCCTCAGTACTGACCCTCTGACAGTGCAGCACTCCCTCAGTACTGACCCTCCGACAGTGCAGCACTCCCTCAGTATTGACCCTCTGACAATGCGGCACTCCCTCAGTACTGACCCTCTGACAGTGCAGTACTCCCTCAGTACTGACCCTCTGACAGTGCAGCACTCCCTCAGTACTGACCCTCTGACAGTGCGGCACTCCCTCAGTACTGACCCTCTGACAGTGCGGCACTCCCTCAGTACTGACCCCCTGACAGTGCAGCACTCCCTCAGTACTGACCCTCTGACAGTGCAGCACTCCCTCAGTACGGACCCTCTGACAGTGCGGCACTCCCTCAGTACTGACCCTCTGACAGGGCAGCACTCCCTCAGTACTGACCCCCTGACAGTACAGCACTCCCTCAGTACTGACCCTCTGACAGTGCAGCACTCCCTCAGTACTGACCCTCCGACAGTGCAGCACTCCCTCAGTATTGACCCTCTGACAATGCAGCACTCCCTCAGTACTGACCCTCTGACAGTGCAGTACTCCCTCAGTACTGACCCTCTGACAGTGCAGCACTCCCTCAGTACTGATCCTCTGACAGTGCAGCACTCCCTCAGTACTGATCCTCTGACAGTGCTGCGCTCCCTCAGTACTGACCCTCTGACAGTGCGGCACTCCCTCAGTACTGACCCTCCGACAGTGCAGCACTCCCTCAGTACTGACCCTCTGACAGTGCAGTACTCCCTCAGTACTGACCCTCTGACAGTGCAGCACTCCCTCAGGACTGACTCTCTGACAGTGCAGCACTCCCTCAGTACTGTCCCTCTGTCAGTGCTGCACTCCCTCAGTACTGACCCTCTGACAGTGCAGCGCTCCCTCAGTATTGACTCTCTGACAGTGCGGCACTCCCTCAGTACTGATCCTCTGTCAGTGCTGCACTCCCTCAGTACTGACCCTCTGACAGTGCGGCGCTCCCTCAGTACTGACCCTCTGACAGTGCGGCACTCCCTCAGTACTGATCCTCTGACAGTGCAACACTCCCTCAGTATTGACCCTCTGACAGTGCGGCTCTGTCAGTTCTGGTTGATCGTGCTCATGTCTCCTGAGTGGGATTTGAACTGATGTCCTGCTGACTTAGATGAGTAGCAAGGCTGAATTTTTGCTCTCTTTATCTGCCACGTCCTCCAGACTGAACTCCGCTCGGTTCACTTGTAGCTGGACCCCAAGCTGGATGGTGGAATAAGATTCCAATACTTTTCCTTTAATAATAGGTTTATTTACAGAATGAAGCATTAGCCATCTGTGTCATCAACTGATTACCCAATGTCGCAAGTCTCTCTTTATACGTGCTCTCGGCACTTAATTAAACAATGCTGTTTTCACAATATATTGAAGTTAGACTGAACAACCCTCACTCCACACTGCCCCTTCTCTCTGCACAGGTTCTGTGGCCGTTCCTGCTGCAGTTTGTGATCCCAGCGGCATATCTCAATGCCCTCGCTCCTGTCTGTCGCAGCCTGGCATTCCTGGGAGCAAAGAAAGAGCAAACTAACAGCAACGAATTCCCTCTCAACTGCCCGGAGAAAGGTCGGTGCATTGGGAAATGTATCAGGACTTTACCAGGAGCAGATATGGTGCTCACCAGCTTATCAATTAGTGTATCTGAGCTTTACTCTGTATCTAACCCCGTGCTGTACCTGTCCTGGGAGTGTATGATGGGGACAGTGTAGAGGGAGCTTTACTCTGTATCTAACCCCGTGCTGTACCTGACCTGGGAGTGTTTGACGGGGACAGTGTAGAGGGAGCTTTACTCTGTATCTAACCCCGTGCTGTACCTGTCCTGGGAGTGTTTGATGGGGACAGTGTAGAGGGAGCTTTACTCTGTATCTAACCCCCTGCTGTACCTGTCCTAGGAGTGTTTGATGGGGACAGTGTAGAGGGAGCTTTACTCTGTATCTAACCCCGTGCTGTACCTGTCCTGGGAGTATTTGATGGGGACAGTGTGGAGGGAGCTTTACTCTGTATCTAACCCCGTGCTGTACCTGTCCTGGGAGTGTTTGATGGGGACTGTGTAGAGGGAGCTTTACTCTGTATCTAACCCCGTGCTGTACCTGTCCTGGGAGTGTTTGATGGGGACAGTGTAGAGGGAGCTTTACTCTGTATCTAACCCCTGCTGTACCTGTCCTGGGAGTGTTTGATGGGGACAGTGTAGAGGGAACTTTACTCTGTATCGAACCCAATGCTGTACCTGTCGTGGGAGTGTTGGATGGGGACAGTGTAGAGGGAGCTTTACTCTGTATCTAACCCCGTGCTGTACCTGTCCTGGGAGTGTTTGATGGGGACAGTGTAGAGGAAGCTTTACTCTGTATCTAACCCCGTGCTGTACCTGTCCTGGGAGTGTTTGATGGGGACAGTGTAGAGGGAGCTTTACTCTGTATCTAACCCCGTGCTGTACCTGTCCTGGGTGTGTTTGATGGGGACAGGGTAGAGGGAGCTTTACTCTGTATCTAACCCCGTGCTGTACCTGTCCTGGGAGTGTTTGATGGGGACAGTGTAGAGGGAGCTTTACTCTGTATCTAACGCCGTGCTGTACCTGTCCTGGGAGTGTTGATGGGGACAGTGTAGAGGGAGCTTTACTCTGTATCTAATGCCGTGCTGTACCTGTCCTGGGAGTGTTTGATGGGGACAGTGTAGAGGGAGCTTTACTCTGTATCTAACCCCATGCTGTACATGTCCTGGGAGTGTTTGATGGGGACAGTGTAGAGAGAGCTTTACTCTGTATCTAACCCCGTGCTGTACCTGTCCTGGGAGTGTTTGCTGGGGACAGTGTAGAGGGAGCTTTACTCTGTATCTAACCCCTTGCTGTACCTGTCCTGGGAGTGTTTGATGGGGACAGTGTAGAGAGAGCTTTACTCTGTATCTAACCCCGTGCTGTACCTGTCCTGGGAGTGTTTGCTGGGGACAGTGTAGAGGGAGCTTTACTCTGTATCAAACCCCGTGCTGTACCTGTCCTGGGAGTGTTTGATGGGGATAGTGTAGAGGGAACTTTACCCTGTATCTAACCCCGTGCTGTACCTGTCCTGGGAGTGTTTGATGGGGACAGTGTAGAGGGAGCTTTACTCTGTATCTAACCCCGTGCTGTACCTGTCTGGGAGTGTTTGATTGGGACAGTGTAAAGGGAGCTTTACTCTGTATCTAACCCCGTGCTGTCCCTGTCCTGGGAGTGTTTGATGGGGACAGTGTAAAGCGAGCTTTACTCTGTATCTAACCCTGTGCTGTCCCTGTCCTGGGAGTGTTTGACGGGGACAGTGTAGAGGGAACTTTACCCTGTATCTTACCCCGTGCTGTACCTGCCCTGGGAGTATTTGATGGGGACAGTGTAAAGGGAGCTTTACTCTGTATCTAACCCCGTGCTGTACCTGTCCTGGGAGTGTTTGATGGGGACAGTGTAGAGGGAGCTTTACTCTGTATCTAAGCCCGTGCTGTACTTGTCCTGGGAGTGTTTGATGTGGACAGTGTAGAGGGAGCTTTACAGGACGTGACAGGTGGAGATCGATCTACAACTTTCAGTGGCTGTGGGAGGTGTTTACTGTGACCCGTGTTTTTATTTCATGATTGGTGGGCAGCTTGAAACGTGTAATTCAATTTTTATTTTTCCTTCCATCTCAGATCTGCCCAACCCTCGGGCGTTACTGACGCGATTAATGGTGAGTGGACGTCTCCCTCTGGATCTTTCTGCGGACCCGCTGTCCATTGACCAACCACTCCGCTTCCGTCACATTGGGTGCGGACCGTTCTAACGCCGCTGTCTTCCCGCTTTTTCCAGGTGATCTCCTCCTTCCCGTATCGGGGGAGGGGGCGAGGAATCCCGGCGTTGAGGCTGTTGCAGGTGGCTGCCCCCATCATCCACCCTCGACTGGTGAATGTCTGGAATGAGGAGCTCCCTCCTCTCATTCAGCACCTGGAAGGTAGGGCACCCCCCCGGGCACTGCGGGACCTGATTGGCAAAGGGTGGCAGGTATGAGGGGAGCTTTCGATGTGGGCAGCTGTCTGGAATCACCCGCGCAACGCAGTGAGGTGCACCATGTTCCATATAAACTAAGAAAAGAGAATTGGATCAGTATCCGATGTGGAAATATTTGCAGTGTTATGGGGACGAAGCGGGGTTAATTGAATAGCTTTTGGTACCGAAGTGATGGATGGAATGGCTTCTCCCTTCTCCGGTGGTTTCTATGGGTAAATCCAGTTGAAACTCTCTCGGAGACGTGGCCTTGCGTCAATAAGCTGATTGGTCTTTTGTATTTATTTCCGGGATGGCGGCTCTGGCTAGGCCGGGATTTATAGACCCTTGAGAAGGTGGCGGTGAGCTGCCTTCGAGTCAAGAGTGTTACAGCACAGAAACAGGCCCTTCTGCCCATCCTGTCTGTGTTGGCAATCAAACACTGAGCTAGGCTCCTGAACCTCAGTAAAGGTAACTCTGATGGTCTGAGGCATGAGCTGGCTGTGACGGACTGGGATACATTACTGAAAGGAAGGAAAGCGGACAGGCAATGACAGGCATTCAAGGAATAGGTGAACTTCAGAAATTGTTTATTCCTATTTGGGGCGCAAGAGTAGAACGGGAACTGTGGCCAAACCCTGGCTTACAAGGGAAATTAGAGATGGTATTAGATTCAAAGAAGAGGTATACAAATTAGCTGGAAAAAGCAATAGGCCTGAGGATTGGGAAACGTTTCAAATTCAGCAAAGGCGTCCAATGGATTGATTGAGAAGGGCAAAAATACAAATTGAAAGTAAGCTAGCGGGGAACATAAGTTTCTACAGGTATGTGAAGAGAAAAAGATTGACAAAAACGAATGTAGGTCCCTTACAGTCAGAAGTGGGGAAATTCATAGCACGGTAGCATTGTGGATAGCACAATTGCTTCACAAGCTCCAGGGTCCCAGGTTCGATTCCGGCTTGGGTCACTGTCTGTGCGGAGTCTGCACATCCTCCCCGTGTGTGCGTGGGTTTCCTCCGGGTGCTCCGGTTTCCTCCCACAGTCCAAAGGTGTGCAGGTTAGGTGGATTGGCCATGCTAAATTGTCCTTAGTGTCCAAAATTGCCCTTCGTGTTGGGTGGGGTTACTGGGTTATGGGGATAGGGTGGGAGTGTGGGCTTGGGTGGGGTGCTCTTTCCAAGAGCCGGTGCAGACTCGATGGGCCGAATGGCCTCCTTCTGCACTGTAAATTCGATGATAAAACTAAGATAATTGGAAACAAAGAAATGGCTGAGGAACTAAATTCGTACTTTGCTACTGTCTTCACAAAGGGAGACATGAATAATGTACCGGAAGTTCTGAGAAACAAAGGTTTCAGTGAGGAGCTGAAGGAAATTAGTATTAGTAAAGAAATGGTTTGGGGGAAATTAATGGGATTGAAGTCGGAAAAATCTCCAGGGTCTGATAATCTCCATCCCAGAGTACTTAAGAAAGTGGCCCTAGAAATAGTAGATCCATTGGTAGCCACGTTCCAAAATTCTTTGGCTTCTGGAATGGTTCCTACAGATTGGAGGGCAGGCAGATTATTATTTGAATGGGTGTAAATTGAGAGAGGCGGATACTCAGCGAGACCTTGGTGTCCTCGTGCATCAGTCGCTGAAAGTCAGCGCGCAGGTACAGCGGCAGTAAAGAAGGCAAATGGTATGTTGGCCTTCATAGCGAGAGGATTGGAGTACAGGAATAGAGATGTTTCACTGCAATTGTATAGGGCGTTGGTGAGGCCACACCTGGAGTATTGTGTGCTGTTCTGGTCTCCTTATCTGAGGAAGGATGTTCTTGCTATGGAGGGAGTGCAGCGAAGGTTTACCAGACTGATTCCTGGGATGGCGGGACTGTCATACGTGAAGAGACTAAGTCAGTTTGGATTATATTCATTGGAGTTTAGAAGAGTGAGAGGGGATCTCATAGAAACGTACAAAATTGTAATAGGATTAGACAGGGTAGGTTCAGAAAGAATGTTCCCAATGGTGGGGGAGTCCAGACCTAGGGGTCATAGTTTGAGGATAAGGGATAAACCTTTTAGGACCGAGGTGAGGAGAGATTTCTTCACCCAGAGAGCGGTGAATCTGTGGAATTCACTAACACAGAAAGTAGTTGAGACAAAACGTTGTGTAATTTCAAGATGGAATTAGATCTAGCTCTTGGGGCTAAAGGGATTAAGGGATATGGGGGGGGGGGGGGAAGGCAGGATCAGGGTATTGAACTTGATGATCAGCCACGATCATAATGAATGGCGGAGCAGGCTCGATGGGCCGAATGGTCTCCTCCTGCTTCTATTTTCGATGTACGTTTCTATCTATTCTAATCCCATTTTCCTAGCACCTGGTCCGTAGCTTTGTGTGCTGCGGCGTTTCAAATGCGCAACTAAATGTTGCTTAAATGTTGTGGGGGTTCCCGCCTCTACCACCCTTTCAGGCAGCGAGTTCCAGATTCCCACCACCCTCTGGGTAAAAGTTATTTTTCCTCAAATCCCCTCAAAATCTGCTGCCACTTACCGTAAATCTTTGCCCCCTGGTTATTGACCTCCTCCACTCATAGAATTTATTTACAGTGCAGAAGGAGGCCATTCGGCCCATCGAGTCTGCACCGGCTCTTGGAAAGAGCACCCCACCCAAGGTCAACACCGCCACCCTATCCCCATAACCCAGTAACCCCACCCAACACTAAGGGCAATTTTGGACACTAAGGGCAATTTATCATGGCCAATCCACCTAACCTGCACATCTTTGGACTGTGGGAGGAAACCGGAGGAAACCCACGCACACACGGGGAGGATGTGCAGACTCCGCACAGACAGTGACCCAAGCCGGAATCGAACCTGGGACCCTGGAGCTGTGAAGCAATTGTGCTATCCACAAGGCTACCGTGCTGCCCCATTGGGGAAAGTTTCCTCCTATCCACCCGATCGAGTGTGGCGACCAGAACTGCACACAGTACTCTAGCTGTGGCCTAACCAATGTTTTATACAGTTCTAGCATAACCTCTCTGCTCTGTGCCTCAGCTAATAAAGACAAATATCAAATGAGCCTTCTTAACCACCTTATCTACCTGTCCTGCAGGTAGGATCTTCGGTCATGCACCCAAGGTTTCTCTGGTCTTTTGTACTTCATAGAAACATATGGAGGTGCAGGAGTCGGCCCTTCGAGCCTGCAGCACCATTCAATATCATGGCTGATCGGGCAAATTCAGTTTCCCACTCCCGCTTTCTCTCCATACCCCTTGATCCCTTTAGCCGCAAGGGCCACGACCAGCTCCCTCTTGAATATGTCCAACACCGGCCCCAGCAGCTTTCTGTGGTGGAGAATTCCACAACCCCGCAACTCTCTGAGAGAAGAAGTTCTTCCTCATCTCAGTCCTGATTGGCTGACCCCTTATTCTTAGGCTGTGACCCCTAGTTCTGGATGTCCCCAACATCAGGAACATTCTTCCCGCATCCAGTCTATCCAGTCCAATCCAGCAGGAGATACAGAAGTCTGAGAACACGCACGAACAGACTCAAAAACAGCTTCTTCCCCACTGTCACCAGACTCCTAAATGACCCTCTTATGGACTGACCTCATTAACACTACACCCTGTATGCTTCATCCGATGCCGGTGCTTATGTAGTTACATTGTATATGTTGTGTTGCCCTATTATGTATTTTCTTTTATTCCCTTTTCTTCTCATGTACTTAATGATCTGTTGAACTGCTCGCAGAAAAATACTTTTCACTGTACCTCGGTACACGTGACAATAAACAAATCCAATCCAATCCCATCAGGATTTTATAGGTTTCTATGAGATCCCCTCTCATTCTTCTAAACTCCAGTGAGTACAAGCCCAGTCGATCCAGTCTTTCTTCATCTGTCAGTCCTGCCATCCCGGGAATTAGTCTGGTGAACCTTCGCTGGACACCCTCAATAGCAAGAATGTCCTTCCTCAAACTAGGAGGCCAAACTGCACACACTACTCAAGGTGTGGCCTCACCAAGGCCCTGTTTAACTGCAGCAAGACGTCCCTACTCCTATACTCCAATCCTCTCGCTATGAAGGCCAGCGTGCCATTAGCTTTCCTCACCGCCTGCTGTACCTGCACGCCCACCTTCAGTGACTGTTCCACCACAACACCCAGGTCTTGTTGCACTTCCCCCTTTCCTAAACTGCCACCATTCAGATAATCTGCCTTCCTGTTTTTGCCACCAAAGCGGATTACCTCACATTTACCCACATTATATTGCATTTGCCAAGTCTTTGCCCACTCAGCCAGCCTGTCCAAGTCACCCTGCAGCCTCTTTGCATCCTCCTCACAACTCACACTGCCACCCAGCTCAGTGTTGTCTGCAAATTTGGAGATATTGCAATTCCTCCTCCCAAATTATTAATGTATATTGTGAAGAGCTGGGGTCCCAGCACTGAACCCTGCGGCACCCCACTAGTCACTGCCTGCCACTCTGAAAAGGACCCGTTTATTCCCACTCTCTGCTTCCCGTCTGCCAACCAGTTCTCTATCCACATCAATACATTACCCCTAGGGCAGCACGGCGCTGTGGTTAGCACTGCTGCCTCACGCCGCCGAGGTCCCAGGTTCGATCCCGGCTCTGGGTCACTGTCCGTGTGGAGTTTGCACATTCTCCCCGTGTTTGCGTGGGTTTCGCCCCCACAACCCAAAGATGTGCAGGGCAGGTGGAATGGCCGCGCTAAATTGCCCCTTAATTGGAAAAAATGAATTGGGTACTCTAAATTTATTTTTTTTAAATACATTACCCCTAATACCATGAGCTTTAATTTTGCTCACTAATCTCTTGTGTGGGGCCTTGTCAAAAGCCTTTTTGAAAGTCCAGACACACAACATCCACTGGTTCACCCTTGTTCACTTTACTTGTCACATCCTCAAAGAATTCCAGAAGATATGTCGAGCATGATTTCCCTTTAGTGAATCCATGCTGACTTGGACCGATCCTGTCCCCGCTTTCCAAATGGCCAGCTACTTCATCTTTAATAATTAACTGCAGCATTTTCCCCACCACTGATGTCAGGCTAACCGCTCTATATTTCCCCGTTTTCTCTCCCTCCTTTTATTGCCACAAGTAGGCTTACATTAACACTGCAATGAAGTTACTGTGAAAATCCCCTCGTCGCCACATTCCGGCGCCTGTTCGGGTACACAGAGGGAGAATTCAGAATGTCCAATTCACCTAACAAGCACGTCGTTCTGGGAGGAAACCGGAGCACCCGGAGGAAACCCATGCAGACACTGGGTAACCGTGCGGACTCCGCGCAGACAGTGACTCAAGCCAGGAATCGACCCTGGGACCCTGGCGTTGTGAAGCAACAGTGCTAGCCACTGTGCTACCGTGCCGCCCTCTTAGTAACCCTCCAATCCATTGGGACTCTTCCAGAGTCTATAGAATGCTGGACAATGATCACCAATGCGTCCACTATTTCTGGGGCCACTTCCTTAAGTACTCTGCGATGCAGCGTATCAGGCCTTGGGGACTTTTCGGGTTTCAATCCCATCAATTTCCCCAATACAATTTCCTGACTAATAAGGACTTCCTTCAGTTCCCCCTTCATGCAAGACCCTATTTATTGTGCCCACATTCGGGCCTATTACTTTCCTGAGACGCTCTATCTTGCATCTTATTTTGCTCACGGATGAGTCATGACTTTAAGGTAAAGCAGTTTATAATTCAAACTGGCGCCCAGAAGGATGTGCTCCTTTGGTCTGACATCAGTGATGACCCGGACTGACCTGCCTGGCTGCTGGCCAATCAACTGACCTCCAAACCGGAGTCCTGTTCGGGGACGGGCAGTGATTGGTGCTGTTGTTTCTGGAATGTTCCTCAGTGTCCTCAGTTTCATCACAAAACCAAGTGGAGGAGTTCTTCTCTCTTTCCCCAGTAAGGCTGTGTGGTTTCAGTTTTGTTTTTGAGGTCAGGGCTGGAAACTATGAGACCATAAGACATAGGAACAGAATTAGGCCACTCGGCCCATCGAGTCTGCTCCGCCATTCAATCATGGCTGACAAATTTTGAACCTGAGCCAGCCAGGAATCGAACCTGGAATCTCCTGATTCCTAGTCGGATGCGTTATCCATTGCGCCATTGGCCCCTAGCGGTACTAGTTCTCTGAAATAGGGCAGCACTGTAGCACAGTGGTTAGCACAATTGATTCACAGCTCCAGGGTCCCAGGTTCGATTCCCGCCTGGGTCACTGTCTGTGCGGAGTCTGCACGTTTTCCCCGTGTGTGCGTGGGTTTCCTCCGGGTGCTCCTGTTTCCTCCCACAGTCCAAAGATGTGCAGGTTAGGTGGATTGGCCATGATAAATTGCACTTCGTGTCTAAAATTGTCCTTGGTGTTGGGTGGGGTTACGGGGATAGGGTGGAGGTGTTGACCTTGGGTAGGGTGCTCTTTCCAAGAGCCGGTGCAGACTCGATGGGCCGAATGGCCTCCTTCTGCACTGTAAATTCTATGATTCTATGAAATCACGTGTAAGGAGACTCCTCCGTCAGGCTGGAGGTCATTCTGGTGAAGCTGGAGACCCAATTAAAATTCAGGCTGGAGCTGGCCTGAGGTGAGACAAAGTGCCTTAAGAATTAAACAGGCCTGAGACTGTTCCTTTGTGTGAAGGCCCAGTTTAATCCAGGTTAATGTGACTCTCCTGAGGAATTCCTACTGTCTGGGAGTACTGACTAAATGCTACTGCCAGAAGATCATTGTTAACAACACACCAGTGGGTTCAATCACTCAGCTTGCTGCAAAGACTTCAACATCAGAAGCAAGAATTCTCGTCTTTCTTTTTCATCTTAGTCCCTATTATTTTACCCCCTCCCTCTGTGTTTGTTTGGCTTGTGTGAGTGCGGGTAGAGGGTGCGTTGGTCAGGTGGGGGCGGTGGCGGGCTGTGGGTTAG
Organism: Scyliorhinus torazame; assembly: GCF_047496885.1. NCBI lineage: Eukaryota > Metazoa > Chordata > Chondrichthyes > Carcharhiniformes > Scyliorhinidae > Scyliorhinus > Scyliorhinus torazame. The sequence goes on from NW_027308063.1 coordinate 91,743, forward strand.
CTGGCTGTTATTTTGCTTTGTTACTGCGTGTCTCAACCCTAACAAACCTGGTGACTGTACGTTATTGGGCAGTCAAGGAAGGGCCAAAGATTTGGGGAATTTTATTGGTGAATTCACTTGTGTTGGGACTGTGGGGACTGTGGGGCCTGTGGGGCTGTAACTGACCGTGCACTCGCCCAGTGTGTAGTGACATGAGACAACCTCCACTTCTCCGGGAAAGAGAATTCCAAGAAATATACCGAGAAAAAATTCTCCTCATCCTTAAGTGGGCGACCATTTATATTTAAATTGTGTCCCCTGCTCCTGGTCACTCCAACAAGGGAATCTATCCAGGCGAACCTTCTCCCAACTGTTTCTAACACAGTTATATCCTTTTTCAAAGAAGGCGACCAAAACTCTACACACTGCTCCAGATGTGGTCACCCCAAGGTCCTGGAGACCTCCCCAGAGGTTTAGAGGGGGGAAATGTTGCTGAGATTGGGATGAAAGATCTGGTGGGTCGAAGATGGAGGCTCGAGAGCGCCAGGTCGGGTGGAGCGAGAGAGCAGAAAACAAAGAACAAAGAAATGTACAGCACAGGAACAGGCCCTTCGGCCCTCCAAGCCTGTGCCGACCATGCTGCCCGTCTAAACTAAAATCTTCTACGCTTCCTGGGTCCGTATCCCTCTATTCCCATCCTATTCATGTATTCGTCAAGATGCCCCTTAAACGTCACTATCGTCCCTGCTTCCACCACCTCCTCCGGCAGTGAGTTCCTGGCACCCACTACCCTCTGTGTAAAAAAAACTTGCCTCGTACATCTCCTCTAAACCTTGCCCCTCGCACCTTAAGGCCCTCTAGTAATTGACCCCTCTACCCTGGGAAAAAGCCTCTGACTATCCACTCTGTCTATGCCCTTCATAATTTTGTAGACCTCTATCAGGTCACCCCTCAACCTCTGTCGTTCTAGTGAGAACAAACCGAGTTTATTCAACCGCTCCTCATAACCAATGCCCTCCATACCAGTGAACTTTGTTGAATACTTTTGAGGATTCCTCGTCTTTCCTTTCCCACTTCCTCCGCACTGACTGCTCTCCATCCCTAGCACAGGATCAGGCCCTTCGGCCCTCCAAGCCCGTGTCGACCATGCTGCCCGACTAAACTAAAATCTTCTACACTTCCGGGGTCCGTATCCCTCTATTCCCATCCTATTCATGTATTTGTCAAGATGCCCCTTAAATGTCACTATTGTCCCGGCTTCCACCACCTCCTCCGGCAGGGAGTTCCAGGCACCCACTACCCTCTGTGTAAAAAAACTTGCCTCATACATCTACTCTAAACCTTGCGCCTCTCACCTTAAACCTATGCCCCCTAGTAATTGACCCCTCTACCCTGGGGAAAAGCCTCTGACTATCCACTCTGTCTATGCCCCTCATAATTTTGTAGACCTCTATCAGGTCGCCCATTAACCTCCGTCGTTCCAGTGAGAACAAACCAAGTTTATTCAACCGCTCCTCATAGCTAATGCCCTCCATACCAGTGAACTTTGTTGAATACTTTTGAGGATTCCTCGTCTTTCCTTTCCCACTTCCTCCGCACTGACTGCTCTCCATCCCCGGCAATAACATTCTCCGATCCTTGGCTGACCGATATTTGTTCTTTGCAGAGAATTCCGAAGATTCGTTGCCCCAGAGACAGTGGGAGGATAAACTGCTGCTGGTGAGTGAGTGAGTGAGTGAAGGAGCGAGTGAGTGAAGGAGCGAGTGAGTGAAGGAGCGAGTGAGTGAAGGAGCGAGTGAGTGACGGAGCGAGCGAGTGAGTGACGGAGCGAGCGAGTGAGTGACGGAGCGAGCGAGTGAGTGACGGAGCGAGCGAGTGAGTGACGGAGCGAGCGAGTGAGCGACGGAGCGAGCGAGTGAGCGACGGAGCGAGCGAAGGGGCGAGCGAGCGACGGAGCGAGCGAAGGGGCGAGCGAGCGACGGAGCGAGCGAAGGGGCGAGCGAGCGAAGGGGCGAGCGAGCGACGGAGCGAGCGAAGGGGCGAGCGAGCGACGGAGCGAGCGAAGGGGCGAGCGAGCGACGGAGCGAGCGAGCGACGGAGCGAGCGAGTGAGTGAGTGTGAAGGAGGGAGTGAGTGAGTGAGTGTGAAGGAGGGAGTGAGTGAGTGTGAAGGGTGAGTGAGTGAGTGAAGGAGCGAGTGTGAAGGGTGAGTGAGTGAGTGAAGGAGTGGGTGAGTGAAGGAGGAGTGAGAGTGAAGGAGTGAGTGTGAAGGAGGAGTGAGTGAGTGTGAGTGAAGGAGTGAGTGTGAAGGAGGAGTGAGTGAGTGTGAGTGAAGGAGTGAGTGTGAAGGAGGAGTGAGTGAGTGTGAGTGAAGGAGTGAGTGAGTGAAGGAGGAGTGAGTGAGTGTGAGTGAAGGAGTGAGTGTGAAGGAGGAGTGAGTGAGTGTGAGTGAAGGAGTGAGTGAGTGAAGGAGGAGTGAGTGAGTGAAGGAGTGGATTGTGAAGGAGGAGTGAGTGAGTGAAGGAGCAAGTGAAGGAGGAGTGAGTGAAGGAGGAGTGAGTGAGTGAAGGAGGAGTGAGTGAGTGAAGGAGGAGTGAGTGAGTGAAGGAGGAGTGAGTGAGTGAAGGAGGAGTGAGTGAGTGAAGGAGGAGTGAGTGAGTGAAGGAGTGAGTGAGTGAAGGAGTGAGTGAGTGAAGGAGGAGTGAGTGAGTGAAGGAGGAGTGAGTGAGTGAAGGAGGAGTGAGTGAGTGAAGGAGGAGTGAGTGAGTGAAGGAGGAGTGAGTGAAGGAGGAGTGAGTGAGTGAAGGAGGAGTGAGTGAGTGAAGGAGGAGTGAGTGAGTGAAGGAGGAGTGAGTGAGTGAAGGAGGAGTGAGTGAGTGAAGGAGGAGTGAGTGAGTGAAGGAGGAGTGAGTGAGTGAAGGAGGAGTGAGTGAGTGAAGGAGGAGTGAGTGAGTGAAGGAGGAGTGAGTGAGTGAAGGAGGAGTGAGTGAGTGAAGGAGGAGTGAGTGAGTGAAGGAGGAGTGAGTGAGTGAAGGAGGAGTGAGTGAGTGAAGGAGGAGTGAGTGAGTGAAGGAGGAGTGAGTGAGTGAAGGAGGAGTGAGTGAGTGAAGGAGGAGTGAGTGAGTGAAGGAGGAGTGAGTGAGTGAAGGAGGAGTGAGTGAGTGAAGGAGGAGTGAGTGAGAGTGAAGGAGGAGTGAGTGAGTGTGAGTGAAGGAGGAGTGAGTGAGTGTGAGTGAAGGAGGAGTGAGTGAGTGTGAGTGAAGGAGGAGTGAGTGAGTGTGAGTGAAGGAGGAGTGAGTGAGTGTGAGTGAAGGAGGAGTGAGTGAGTGTGAGTGAAGGAGGAGTGAGTGAGTGTGAGTGAAGGAGGAGTGAGTGAGTGTGAGTGAAGGAGGAGTGAGTGAGTGTGAGTGAAGGAGGAGTGAGTGAGTGTGAGTGAAGGAGGAGTGAGTGAGTGTGAGTGAAGGAGGAGTGAGTGAGTGTGAGTGAAGGAGGAGTGAGTGAGTGTGAGTGAAGGAGGAGTGAGTGAGTGTGAGTGAAGGAGGAGTGAGTGAGTGTGAGTGAAGGAGGAGTGAGTGAGTGTGAGTGAAGGAGGAGTGAGTGAGTGTGAGTGAAGGAGGAGTGAGTGAGTGTGAGTGAAGGAGGAGTGAGTGAGTGTGAGTGGGTTGAGTGGGTGGGTGGGGTGGGTGGTGAGTGAAGGGGAGTGAGTGAGGTGTGAGTTAGTGTGAGTGAGTGGGTGAGTGTGAGGGGGTGTGGTGTGGTGAGAGTGAGTGAAGGTGGGGTGAGTGAGTGTGAGTGAGTGAGAGGAGTGAGTGGTGGTGAGTGAGTGAAGGAGGAGTGAGTGAGTGAGGGATGGTGAGTGAGTGTGAGTGAGAGTGAGTGTAGGGGAGTGAGTGAGTGTGAGTGAGTGAAGGAGTGGATTGTGAGCCCTGAGGTGATGTGTTGTGTTTGATCCCTGGGGATATTTTGCTGACCACCTCGATTCGGCGTGTTGGTTGTGATCGTGTTGTTCCTGCCTGTCAGTGGGGTTTGCCCCCCGCCCTCACCCACCCTCAGTCATTAATAGCGAGCGACTGTTGTTCTCCATCCAGTTACTGTCGGCGAGCCTAGAGGCCGTCAACCCTGGAGATGAAACGTGGAGCAGCCAACTGAGTGAAGAGATGACCAAACACCTCAGTAGCTACAACAGCCACCCCCAGGAGAAGGTGAGACTTTGGGACGGGGGAATACGCTGGCCCCCTTGGAGGAGGGGGTGGCTCCTGGGCACACGCACCCCTCAGGGGTACAGGGCAACTCCAGGCAGCCATTTTCTAGGCGGTCCTCACCCCTCGCCTCAAACCCCCCCACTGTTAGAGTTACAGAGGGTGGCACAGTGGTTAGCACGGCCTCCTCACCCCGTCCGGGACGTGCGTTCAATCCTGGCCTCGGGTCACTGTCAGTGCAGAGTTTGCACTTTCTCCCCGTGTCTGCGTGGGTTTCCTCCGGGTGAACAAAGAACAATACAGCACAGGAACAGGCCCTTCGGCCCTCCAAGTCTGTACCGGTCATGATGCCACCCTTTGCCAAAACCCTCAGCACTTCCTTGTGCCGTACCCCTCTATACCCATCCTTTCCATAAGTTTGTCAAGGTGCCTTTTGAACACCGTCAATGTATCTGCTTCCACAACCTCCCCTGGCAGCGCGCTCCAGGCACTCACCACCCTCTGTGTGGAAAAACCTGCCTCGCACATCTCTAACCTTTGCCCCACGGACCAAAGCTGTGCAGGTTAGGGGGATTGGCCATGATCAATTGCCCCTTGAGTGTCCAATGCTGTGCAGGTTAGGTGGGGTTGCGGGGATAGGGTGGGGGTATAGGCCTAGGTAGGACGCTTTCTCAGAGGGTTGGCGCAGACTTGATGGGCCAAATGGCCTCCTTCTGCACTGCAGGGATTCTGCAGATCAGTGTGTATTCCTGGGGTGGGTCTGGGTACCCCTATTCCAGAGTTGGGAGGGGGGGTGTTATAGGTGGGTCCAGATTGCCGTGTCCCATAGGGACCGGAATAATTCGGGGATTAGGGAAAGTATTTTGGGTGCAGTGTTCTTATTGGGAATTCTGTTGTGGGAGGGGCGTTCTCCTCGTGCCGGTATTTTGGGGGAGCGTTGCCATGGTTACAGTTAATGGATTACTCCTCTGCCGACAGGGCTTCCTGTACAAGTGTGGTGGTGTGGTGCTGCGGCAGACTCGGAATGTGGATGTGGTGAGAAAGCAGCTGATGGAGATCCTGCAGACGGTGCGACACACCGAAAACCTGGAGAGAGAGGTGAGACCCCCCCCCCACCCCCCAACAGCACCATTGGCCTCGACCAAAGGCATCGCTGAGTGTATGGTGCAGTGTAGCCGAGAGAGCATGTCTCACCGGGCAGGAGCCCAGGACAGCGCTTGGGATGAAAGGCTTTTACATCAGATCCAGCTTCTCAACTGGGGCGGGAGTCACTGGCTCGGTCAGCATTTATTGCCCATTCCAAATTGTCCTTGAAAAGGTGGTGGTGAGGTGCCTTCTACAACTGCCATGTGGTGTAGGTACACCCATTGTGCTGTTAGAGAGGGAGCTCCAGGATGTTGCCCCAGCGACAGTGAAGGAACGGCGATATATTTCCAAGTCAGGGCGGTGGGTGACTCGGAGGGGAACCTCCAGGTGGTGGGGTCCCCAGGTATCTGCTGCCCTCGTCCTTCGAGATGGTGGCGGTTGTGGGTTTGGAAGGTTCTGCCTAAGGAACCTTGGCGAGTCACTGCAGTGCATCTTGTACACGGCTGCCACTGTTTGTCTCAAAGTTTTTTTTAGAAATAATCTTTATTGTCATAAGTAGGCTTACACCAACACTGCAATAAAGTTACTGTGAAAAGCCCCTAGTCGCCACATTCCGACGCCTGTTTGGGTACACAGAGGGAGAATTCAGAATGTCCAATTCACCAAACAAGCACGTGTTTTGGGACATGTGGGAGGAAACCGGAGCACCCGGAGGAAACCCACGCAGACACGGGGAGAACGTGCAGACTCCGCACAGACAGTGACCCTAGCCGGGAATCGAACCTGGGACCCTGGAGCTGTGACGCAACAGAGCTTAACCACTGTGCTACCGTGCTGCCCATAGAGCTTTGAACTTTCTGACTTGAAGGTCATTGTGTGTGACACAGTTAACATGCATCATGGCCAGGTGCGAAGTGGGAGACTGCGCACGTGTCAGAGATTCAGGCCCCACTATGGTGACTGGAGCAAACAATCGAGGCAAAAACCTCCAGTGCCGAAGCAAGGGAGTGCTGCACTGTCAGAGGGTCAGTACTGAGGGAGTGCTGCCCTGTCAGAGGGTCAGTACTGAGGGAGCGCTGCACTGTCAGAGGGTCAGTACTGAGGGAGTGCTGCACTGTCAGAGGGTCAGTACTGAGGGAGTGCTGCCCTGTCAGAGGGTCAGTACTGAGGGAGCGCTGCACTGTCAGAGGGTCAGTACTGAGGGAGTGCTGCACTGTCAGAGGGTCAGTACTCAGGGTGTGCTGCATTGTCAGAGGGTCAGTACTGAGGGAGTGCTGCATTGTCAGAGGGTCAGTGCTGAGGGAGTGCTGCCCTGTCAGAGGGTCAGTACTGAGGGAGTGCCGCACTGTCAGAGGGTCAGTACTGAGGGAGTGCCGCACTGTCAGAGGGTCAGTACTGTGGGAGTGCTGCACTGTCAGAGGGTCAGCACTGAGGGAGTGCTGCAATGTCAGAGGGTCAGTGCTGAGGGAGTGCCGCACTGTCAGAGGGTCAGTACTGAGGGAGTGCTGCCCTGTCAGAGGGTCAGTACTGAGGGAGTGCCGCACTGTCAGAGGGTCAGTGCTGAGGGAGTGCCGCACTGTCAGAGGGTCAGTACTGAGGAGCGCGGCACTGTCAGAGTGTCAGTACTGAGGGAGTGCTGAACTCTCAGGGGGTCAGTACTGAGGGAGTGCCGCACTGTCAGAGGGTCAGTGCTGAGGGAGTGCTGCACTGTCAGAGGGTCAGTACTGAGGGAGTGCTGCACTGTCAGAGGGTCAGTACTGAGGGAGTGCCGCACTGTCAGAGGGTCAATACTGAGGGAGTGCCGCACTGTCAGAGGGTCAGTACTGAGGGAGTGCCGCACTGTCAGAGGGTCAATACTGAGGGAGTGCTGTACTGTCAGAGCGTCAGTACTGAGGGAGTGCCGCACTGTCAGAGGGTCAGTACTGAGGGAGTGCTGCACTGTCAGAGGGTCAGTACTGAGGGAGCGCTGCACTGTCAGAGGGTCAGTACTCAGGGTGTGCTGCATTGTCAGAGGGTCAGTACTGAGGGAGTGCTGCATTGTCAGAGGGTCAGTGCTGAGGGAGTGCTGCCCTGTCAGAGGGTCAGTACTGAGGGAGTGCCGCACTGTCAGAGGGTCAGTACTGAGGGAGTGCTGCATTGTCAGAGGGTCAGTGCTGAGGGAGTGCCGCACTGTCAGAGGGTCAGTACTGAGGGAGTGCTGCCCTGTCAGAGGGTCAGTACTGAGGGAGTGCCGCACTGTCAGAGGGTCAGTGCTGAGGGAGTGCCGCACTGTCAGAGGGTCAGTACTGAGGAGCGCGGCACTGTCAGAGTGTCAGTACTGAGGGAGTGCTGAACTCTCAGGGGGTCAGTACTGAGGGAGTGCCGCACTGTCAGAGGGTCAGTGCTGAGGGAGTGCTGCACTGTCAGAGGGTCAGTACTGAGGGAGTGCTGCACTGTCAGAGGGTCAGTACTGAGGGAGTGCCGCACTGTCAGAGGGTCAATACTGAGGGAGTGCCGCACTGTCAGAGGGTCAGTACTGAGGGAGTGCCGCACTGTCAGAGGGTCAATACTGAGGGAGTGCTGTACTGTCAGAGCGTCAGTACTGAGGGAGTGCTGCACTGTCAGAGGGTCAGTACTGAGGGAGTGCCGCACTGTCAGAGGGTCAGTACTGAGGGAGTGCCGCACTGTCAGAGGGTCAGTACTGAGGGAGTGCCGCACTGTCAGAGGGTCAGTACTGAGGGAGTGCCGCACTGTCAGAGGGTCAGTACTGAGGGAGTGCCGCACTGTCAGAGGGTCAGTACTGAGGGAGCGCCGCACTGTCAGAGGGTCAGTACTGAGGAGCGCCGCACTGTCAGAGGGTCAGTACTGAGGGAGTGCCGCACTGTCAGAGGGTCAGTGCTGAGGGAGCGCTGCACTGCCAGAGGGTCAGTGCTGAGGGAGTGCCGCACTGTCAGTGGGTCAGTACTGAGGGAGTGCTGCACTGTCAGAGGGTCAGTGCTGAGGGAGCGCTGCACTGCCAGAGGGTCAGTGCTGAGGGAGTGCCGCACTGTCAGGGGGTCAGTACTGAGGGAGTGCTGCACTGTCAGGGGGTCAGTACTGAGGGAGTGCTGCACTGTCAGGGGGTCAGTACTGAGGGAGTGCCGCACTGTCAGAGGGTCAGTACTGAGGGAGTGCTGCACTGTCAGGGGGTCAGTACTGAGGGAGTGCTGCACTGTCAGGGGGTCAGTACTGAGGGAGTGCTGCACTGTCAGAGGGTCAGTACTGAGGGAGTGCCGCACTGTCAGAGGGTCAATACTGAGGGAGTGCTGCACTGTCAGAGGGTCAGTACTGAGGGACTGCTGCACTGTCAGAGGGTCAGTACTGAGGGAGTGCTGCACTGTCAGAGGGTCAGTACTGAGGGAGTGCCGCACTGTCAGAGGGTCAGTACTGAGGGAGTGCCGCACTGTCAGAGGGTCAGTACTGAGGGAGTGCCGCACTGTCAGAGGGTAAGTACTGAGGGAGCGCCGCACTGTCAGAGGGTCAGTACTGAGGAGCTCCGCACTGTCAGAGGGTCAGTACTGAGGGAGTGCTGCACTGTCTGAGGGTCAGTACTGAGGGAGTGCCGCACTGTCAGAGGGTCAGTACTGAGGGAGTGCCGCACTGTCAGAGGGTCAGTACTGAGGGAGTGCCGCACTGTCAGGGGGTCAGTACTGAGGGAGTGCTGCACTGTCAGGGGGTCAATACTGAGGGAGTGCCGCACTGTCAGAGGGTCAGTACTGAGGGAGTGCCGCACTGTCAGAGGGTCAATACTGAGGGAGTGCCGCACTGTCAGGGGGTCAGTACTGAGGGAGTGCTGCACTGTCAGGGGGTCAATACTGAGGGAGTGCCGCACTGTCAGAGGGTCAGTACTGAGAGTGTGCCGCACTGTCAGAGGGTCAATACTGAGGGAGTGCTGTACTGTCAGAGCGTCAGTACTGAGGGAGTGCTGCACTGTCAGAGGGTCAGTACTGAGGTAGTGCTGCACTGTCAGAGGGTCAGTACTGAGGGAGCGCCGCACTGTCAGAGGGTCAGTACTGAGGAGCGCCGCACTGTCAGAGGGTCAGTACTGAGGGAGTGCCGCACTGTCAGAGGGTCAGTACTGAGGGAGTGCCGCACTGTCAGGGGGTCAGTACTGAGGGAGTGCTGCACTGTCAGGGGGTCAATACTGAGGGAGTGCCGCACTGTCAGAGGGTCAGTACTGAGGGAGTGCCGCACTGTCAGAGGGTCAATACTGAGGGAGTGCTGCACTGTCAGAGGGTCAGTACTGAGGGAGCGCCGCACTGTCAGAGGGTCAGTACTGAGGAGCGCCACACTGTCAGAGGGTCAGTACTGAGGGAGCGCCGCACTGTCAGAGGGTCAGTGCTGAGGGAGCGCTGCACTGTCAGAGGGTCAGTGCTGAGGGAGTGCCGCACTGTCAGAGGGTCAGTACTGAGGGAGTGCCGCACTGTCAGAGGGTCAGTACTGAGGGAGTGCCGCACTGTCAGAGGGTAAGGACTGAGGGAGCGCCGCACTGTCAGAGGGTCAGTACTGAGGAGCTCCGCACTGTCAGAGGGTCAGTACTGAGGGAGTGCTGCACTGTCAGAGGGTCAGTACTGAGGGAGTGCCGCACTGTCAGAGGGTCAGTACTGAGGGAGTGCCGCACTGTCAGAGGGTCAGTACTGAGGGAGTGCCGCACTGTCAGAGGGTCAGTACTGAGGGAGTGCCGCACTGTCAGGGGGTCAGTACTGAGGGAGTGCTGCACTGTCAGGGGGTCAGTACTGAGGGAGTGCTGCACTGTCAGAGGGTCAGTACTGAGGGAGTGCCGCACTGTCAGAGGGTCAATACTGAGGGAGTGCTGCACTGTCAGAGGGTCAGTACTGAGGGACTGCTGCACTGCCAGAGGGTCAGTACTGAGGGACTACCGCACTGCCAGAGGGTCAGTACTGAGGGAGTGCCGCACTGTCAGAGGGTCAGTACTGAGGGAGTGCCGCACTGTCAGAGGGTCAGTACTGAGGGAGTGCTGCACTGTCAGGGGGTCAGTACTGAGGGAGTGCCGCACTGTCAGAGGGTCAGTACTGAGGGAGTGCCGCACGGTCAGAGGGTCAGTACTGAGGGAGTGCCGCACTGTCAGAATGTCAGTACTGAGGGAGTGCCGCACTGTCAGAGAGTCAGTACTGAGGGAGTGCGGAATGTGGAGATTCCACAATCTCTATTCAAAGATGTCTGGAAGGAATGACTGTCACTGTGGGATCTTGCTGTGTACAAATTTACTGCCATGTATCCAACATGATACCAATGACGACACGATGGAAAATATTTAATTGGCTGTAACTCTGAGACCGAGGTTGGTGTGATAGAAATGCTGGTTTGCTCTATCCCTTTTCTAACGCCGTTTGACTGCTTGCTGTAGGGTGTTGCTGTCTGCATTGGATTCTGTGCTAAGACTCACCTCGACGACACGCTGGCAAAGTTGGAGGATTTTGGCAAGTCCGACATCTTGAGGAAATCACCGAGCCTCTTCCACCTTCTCAAGGTACGGGCAATCTGCACTCTCGGCTGGGACCTTTCAATTCATCGCCCCTGGCTATTTGTCCACCAGCTTGCCATCGTTCTTGCTCCTATCTCTTCCCCCAACAGCCTGCAAATGTTTCTCTTCAGAGCAGTCAATAAAGCAAATAGAATCTTCGGCTTTATTAATAGAGGCATTGAGTACGAGAGTAATGAGGTCATGTTGATCTTTTATAAGACACGAGTTGGGTCTCATTGGGAATACTGCCTCCAGTTCGGAGCACCATTCCTGAGGAAGGATGTGATTGGAGAGAGCACAGGGGAGGTTCACAAGAATGATTCCAGGGATCAGCAACTGTAGTTATGAGGATAGATTGGAGAGGCTTGGGCCTGGTTTCCTTGGAGGGAAAAAAGGCTGAGAGGAGACGCGAGAGCCATTCCAGATTACCAGGGTTATGGACAGGGTAAATCGTGAGAAACTGCCCCCTCATCGTGAGAAACTGCCCCCTCATCAAGAATTAGAGAGCAAAGGTTGAAAATAATGGGTAAAAGGAGTGGACGTGATGGGAGGAAAAATGTTTTCACTCGGAGGGTAGCTGGAGTCGGGAACTAACTTCCTGAGAGAGAGGTGAAGGCAGGTTCGACCGAGGTTTTCAAAAGGGAATTGGATTGTTATCTGAACAGAGAGAATGTGCAGGGTTACAGGGGCAAGGCAGGGGAGTGTGACCAGGCCGGAATGCCCTATCAGAGGGCCAGTGCAGTCTCGATGGGCCGCAAGGCCACCTCCTGCACTGGAAAAGATTCTGTGAGGTCCCGCTTCAGATTCCTGAAGGAGAGTCACACAGATTCAAAACGTTAACTCTGTTTCTCGCCCCACACATGTCGCCCAGTCCTGCTAAGCTTTCCAGCACTTTTGCAATTTGGTTTCAGGGCTTCCCAAACTGCGGGTCATGACTTCCTGAGGCAGCAATGGCTGCCGTGGGGCTCTGGCTCACCGCTAACTGATATGAGACCCCTTTAAATCCTCACGTTTCTTTGGTGATGGGTGCGGCCTAACTGACCCATTTGCTGGCCTGATTCCTGCCCCCAAAAACCAATGTGAAAGGTCTTTGTGATGCAAAAACCCTGCAGTTTAAATATCCCCTGCTCACCAAACCCTGACTTCCACAGCTCACCAAACCCCGACTTCCACAGCTCGCCAAACCCCGACTTCCACAGCTCGCCAAACCCCGACTTCCACAGCTCGCCAAACCCCGACTTCCACAGCTCGCCAAACCCCGACTTCCACAGCTCGCCAAACCCCGACTTCCACAGCTCGCCAAACCCCGACTTCCACAGCTCGCCAAACCCCGACTTCCACAGCTCGCCAAACCCCGACTTCCACAGCTCGCCAAACCCCGACTTCCACAGCTCGCCAAACCCCGACTTCCACAGCTCGCCAAACTCCGACTTCCACAGCTCGCCAAACCCCGACTTCCACAGCTCGCCCAAACCCCGACTACCACAGCTCGCCAAACCCCGACTTCCACAGCTCGCCAAACCCCGACTTCCACAGCTCGCCAAACCCCGACTTCCACAGCTCGCCAAACCCCGACTTCCACAGCTCGCCAAACCCCGACTTCCACAGCTCGCCAAACCCCGACTTCCACAGCTCGCCAAACCCCGACTTCCACAGCTCGCCAAACCCCGACCTCCACAGCTCGCCAAACCCCGACTTCCACAGCTCGCCAAACCCCGACTTCCACAGCTCGCCAAAGCCCGACTTCCACAGCTCGCCAAACCCCGACTTCCACAGCTCACCAAACCCCGACTTCCACAGCTCGCCAAACCCCGACTTCCACAGCTCACCAAACCCCGACTTCCACAGCTCGCCAAACCCTGACTTCCACAGCTCGCCAAACCCTGACTTCCACAGCTCGCCAAACCCCGACTTCCACAGCTCACCAAACCCCGACTTCCACAGCTCGCCAAACCCCGACTTCCACAGCTCACCAAACCCCGACTTCCACAGCTCGCCAAACCCTGACTTCCACAGCTCACCAAACCCTGACTTCCACAGCTCACCAAAGCCCGACTTCCACAGCTCACCAAACCCTGTGATAAATGTAGCAATTTTAGATATGGGGGGGGAGAATAGTGTGGGGGATTCAGCAATGGTAGGGGCAGCACAGTGGTGTTAGCACTGCTGCCTCACGGCGCTGAGGACCCGGGTTCGATCCCGGCCCCGGGTCACTGTCCGTGTGGAGTTTGCACATTCTCCCCGTGTCTGCGTGGGTTTCACCCTCACAACCCAAGAAAATGTGCAGGTTAGGTGCCACCTTGCCCCCGGGCTTGTCAGTCAGCGTTTGTAATCAAGCCTCTTTGCTGGGCCCCTGAGCTGGGCCTACTGTCCACTGAACCGCCCTGTAATCAAACTGCTTTTTTTATTGGATCCCCAGGACAAGTCCGATGTGGATGTGGAGAAAGCAAAGAGTACGCTAATCCTGTGTTACGGATTCCTGACCCTCTATGCTCCCGAGGAACTGATTCTCGCTCGAATCGAGAAGGATGTCATCAAGCAAGTCCTGAACCACTTCAATACGAAGGTAGGAAGCAGCGGGGGGGACCACAGAGTACGTGACACCAACTCTCTGCACAATCCCTTTCCCCACGCTTGACAAGCTGATCCAGTTGGGATAGTTTGTGGGGGAGGGAATGGGTGGGATGTAATTGCCTGAGGGATCTGGACCATTCCGGGACAGGAGTTGGCGACTGTTCCAGACCTCGCAACTGTCCACGCTGTGAGGCGGGAAAAGTCCCAAGAAAATGAATTATTAAGCACGAAAAGTTTGACTATAATAAACACCCTCTCCTGAAACCCAGACCCTGGATAATAAACACCCTCTCCCGTACCCCAAACCCTGTATAATAAACACCCTCTCCCCAACCCCAGACCCTGTATAATAAACACCCTCTCCCCAACCCCAGACGCTGTATAATAAACACCCTCTCCCCAACCCCAGACCCTGTATAATAAACACCCTCTCCCCAACCCCAGACGCTGTATAATAAACACCCTCTCCCCAACCCCAGACGCTGTATAATAAACACCCTCTCCCCAACCCCAGACCCTGTATAATAAACACCCTCTCCCCAACCCCAGACCCTGTATAATAAACACCCTCTCCCCAACCCCAGACGCTGTATAATAAACACCCTCTCCCCAACCCCAGACCCTGTATAATAAACATCCTCTCCCCAACCCCAAACCCTGTATAATAAACACCCTCTCCCCAACCCCAGACCCTGTATAATAAACACCCTCTCCCCAACCCCAGACGCTGTATAATAAACACCCTCTCCCCAACCCCAGACCCTGTATAATAAACATCCTCTCCCCAACCCCAGACCCTGTATAATAAACACCCTCTCCCCAACCCCAGACGCTGTATAATAAACACCCTCTCCCCAACCCCAGACCCTGTATAATAAACACCCTCTCCCCAACCCCAGACCCTGTATAATAAATACCCTCTCCCCAACCCCAGACCCTGGATAATAAACACCCTCTCCCTCACCCCAGACTCTGTATAATGAACAGCAAGTCCTCATGCTCATTATTTCTTCATGTGCCTGTGAGCAACTTGCGTTGATTGGCATCACCCTGCAGGCCCATTGAAAACGGGGACCCCCACCTTCCTCTGCCCCCACCCTGCTAGCCCAGGCACCCAATGCTAAAAGTGCTGGAGGGCTTATTGGGTGGGGAATGGGGGTAATGCCTGTGGGAGATTTGGGATGCCTTCCGCGATGCCAGCCGGAGTCTGCACTCCTGTCTGAGGAGCAACGAGTGAGGTCTCACGTGGCCAAAGAGACTGGTGACTGTGAGACGGCACCTTGCTGCGTAACCTGATTCCCCACGCCAAGGGCTGGCTGCATTTCCTGCCAATGAGGTTCTGTTTAATGGGGCCGGTCCGCAAATATTGCCAGAGAATTCCGGCTCACTCGTGTCGAGTAACATTCGCCCCACAAGCACCAGGCAAGAGAGAATCTAACTATCGCCCCTTGACATTCAATGGCATTGCCATCACTGAAACCCGCACTAGGAACACCCTGGGGGTTCCCACTGGCCAGAAACTGAACTGGACGAGCCACATTAATACTGGAGGGACAGATCAGAGGGTGTGGATTCCATGGAGAATAACTCACCGCCTGGCTCTCCAAACCTATCCACCATTGTTGTGTCACTCTGGGCAAGTACGTGGTCAATTCGATCCCCAGAGTCACAACACGGGGCAGCACGGTAGCATGGTGGTTAGCACAATTGCTTCACAGCTCCAGGGTCCCAGGTTCGATTCCGGCTTGGGTCACTGTCTGTGCGGAGTTTGCACATCCTCCCCGTGTGTGCGTGGGTTTCCTCCGGGTGCTCCGGTTTCCTCCCACAGTCCAAAGATGTGCGGGTTAGGTGGATTGGCCATGCTAAATTGCCCATAGTGTCCAAAATTGCCCGTAGGGTGGGGTTACTGGGTTATGGGGATTAGGTGGGGTTACTGGGTTATGGGGATAGGGTGGAGGTTTGGACCTTCGGTAGGGTGCTCTTTCCAAGAGCCGGTGCAGACTCGATGGGCCAAATGGCCTCCTTCTGCACTGTAAATTCTATGTCTATGTCTATAACACAAATGAACTAACCAATAATTCTTATTAAAAAAAAAACCAAATCTTTGCCCCTTGGCTGTCCAGGTTTGTACATCTAAACACACTGTTTATTTATAACTAGAACTAATGTGAAATACGCAGTGAATACAGTTGGTTAAATGTCTTTTAACACCGGTCCCCACTAACATACCCGCCCTCTACCCACACACAAGACAGACAAACACAGAGGGGAATGAAAAGGGTGAAAAATAATAAGGATTAAGGTCAAAAGTTAGGAGTTCTTGCTTTAAATGATGTGTCCTTCAGTGCACTTTCTTCACAGCATGAGTGTAGTTTAAATTCTCGGGTCTACAGCTTGTGAGAAACCTCTTTGCAGTATAACTTACAGCCTTTCCAGGAGAAGCCTCTCGCTTCACATCAACCTCTTCCTCGCAGAGAGAGAGCTGCCAGATTTTGGAATTCTGCTTCCGCAACCTTTTCTGGGGCGAGAGAGAGAGTGTTAATAGATTCTCACGGTGGCCTTTTGCTGAGAAGTAACTGAATATTCAGGAGTGAGACGGTTAGATTCCTCCATCCAGCCGGCAAAATCGAAAGTGAAATGAGAACAGCAGCCTGGTAACTCGGAGAAACACGTCAGTCGGGCTAGGACCAATCATCACTAATCACCGGGCAGGGAACAGACATCTGAGCCAATTCATTGGCCACTGGCCAAGTCCATCAGTCCGAGTCACCACTGATGTCACCTGCGGCTGCAGTCCTCTGCTTGAATTTAAAGGCACAGGCCACCTACATGCTGCTTTGCCTTAAAGATACAGGCCGCATTAAAGTCACAGGTCCATTAATCACCCATGGATCAAAATGGTAATAGCAAAATAAAAGAAAGAGGGAATAAACCGGAACGGACAGGAAGGACTGTTATGGGCGAGGCGTTTTCAGAACCCCAAAATGTATCATGGAGTTCAACCAACCTCCCTCTTTAATGTATTTGTTGCTTTTCCGAGCACACGGCTTGTTCCCTAGGTGTGGGATTACAATTATGGACACGTGGGTTTTTAAACACAAAACAATGTTTATTCCATGAACCCAACTTAACATCTTAAATAAACATTGGATCTCTCAACACCCCTTACTTCAAAGATAACTCAGAAAATATTGCAACAGTAAATAATTCCTCAAAATGTTCCTTCAAACTTCCAAGAGACTTAACACCTTTAAACAGAATCACATCAGGTTAAAGGCTTTACTATTATGAGTTTAAATCACCCAAATGATCCAGAGATAGTCTTTCATGGCAGAGGTCACAGCAAATCCAGCTCACTGCAAAACACAGACACTCCCCAAGCTCTTTTCCTCCAAACTGCAGCTCGCGGGAAACACACAGACACACACAAGCTGCTTTTTCAAACTGACGAACTAAACTGCAAAATGGCTGATCTAAAGCCCAGCTCCACCCACTCTCTGACATCACTGTTTTCTTAAAGGTACATTGCTTAAACATCCATGTCTTAAAGGTACTCTCACATGACAGGAACCTGACACCATCCACAAGGCACAAGTCAGGAGTGTAATGGAATGCTCTCCACTTGCCTGGGTGAGCGCAGTTCCAACAACACTCAAGAAGCTCAACACCATCCAGGACAAAGCAGCCACGCTTGATTGCTCCCCGTTCCACAAACATTCAAACCCTCCACCACCGACGCACAGTAGCAGCCGTGTGTACCACCCACAAGATTCACTGCAGTAACTCACCAAGGTTCCTTAGACAGAACCTTCCAAACCCACGGCCACTAACATCTAGAAGGACAAGAATGCCATCCCTTGCCAGGAAGTGTTTGATGGGGACATCGTAGAGGGAGCTTTACCCTGTATCTAACCCCGTGCTGTACCTGTCCTGGGAGTGTTTGATTGGGACAGTGTCGATGGAGCTTTACTCTGTATCTAACCCCGTGCTGTACCTGTCCTGGGAGTGTTTGATGGGGACAGCGTAGAGGGAGCTTTACTCTGTATCTAACCCCGTGCTGTACCTGTCCTGGGAGTGTTTGATTGGGACAGTGTCGATGGAGCTTTACTCTGTATCTAACCCCGTGCTGTACCTGTCCTGGGAGTGTTTGATTGGGACAGTGTCGATGGAGCTTTACTCTGTATCTAACCCCGTGCTGTACCTGTCCTGGGAGTGTTTGATGGGGACAGTGTAGAGAGTGCTTTACTCTGTATCTAACCCCGTGCTGTACCTGTCCTGGGAGTGTTTGATGGGGCTCTGAGTATCTCGGTTATTGAGCCGGGAGGGAATGTTTCCGTTTTTATTGATTTTCTGGGATTTGTGGGATTTGCTGATTTGCTTTCACTTGTCTCGCAGGTTCTGGGGATTAAAGTTGAGACCAAGGTAAACGATATGAACTGACCTGTTTGCTCTCACTCCCTTCTCTCTCCGCCTAACCTGGTGAAGGTTTCTTTCTATTTCTCTCTCTTTCGAATTGCTCAATCCGGCTGATCAGCTATCTCTGTAAAATTCCGGGCTCCCTTCCGATTGGAGCTCAGTGAGGTCACCGCGGACAGCTGGACTCGGATTGTTTGTCTGATTACCTCAACTTTGGTCATCTGAACCCTGACCCGTGTGTGATCATTGGCCAACCTAGATGAAGGGTGAAGCATCAGAATGGAACATTCTGGAAATACAAGACGAGGCGTTCAGACAAGTCCCCTACCCCTAATTGCATCGTAGGAGAGGCACTGTCGGTGCCTGTGAGGCCATTCAGCCCCTCCGTGGTTATAGGGTCAGGTGGCAGGCATTCGGCCCCTTTCTGGATGGGACGTCGGAGCCCATAAGATCATTCACTGCTAACTGGAGCTCCCAACTTTGCTTCCTGGTGCTGGAATTCCTTCCTGGATGATGAAACATCCTTCACCTTTTTGATAACTCCAGTAATAATAATAATAACCTTTTATTGTCACAAATATGAAGTTCCTGTGAAAAGCCCCTAGTCCCCACATTCCGCCGCCTGTTCGGGGAGGCTGGTACGGGAATTGAACCCGCGCTGCTGGCCTTGTTCTGCATTACAAACTAGCTGTCTAGCCCACTGAGCTAAACCAGCCCACAGTTGACCCCAGTGTCCATGTTCTTGTAGTAATAATAACCTTTATTGTCACAAGTAGGCTTACATTAACACTGCAATGAAGTTACTGTGGAAAGCCCCTAGTCGCCACATTCCGGCGCCTGTTCGGGTACACAGAAGGAGAATTCAGACAGTCCAATTCACCCAACAGCACGTCTTTTGGGACTTGTGGGAGGAAACCGGAGCACCCAGAGGAAACCCACGCAGACATGGGGAGAACGTGCAGACTCCGCACAGACAGTGACCCAAGCCGGGACTCGAACCTGGGACCCCAGCGCTGTGACACAGCAGTGCTAACCACTGTGCTACCGTGCCTCCAGAGGGAGTGTCCCGGATTTCCATTCCCAATTGCGAATCCAACAGAATATTGCACAGGAGGCCATTCGGCCCATCATTCCCCTGCAAGCTCTTTGAGAGATCGATCCAGTTGGTCCCGTTCCCACCCTTTTTCGGGGGGCCCTGCCATCTATTTCCCATTTGAGAGTGGTGATTGAATCACCTTCCATCGCCCTTTCTGGCTGCACGTATCAGACCACCTCAACCCACTCCTGACCAGTCTGGCTCGAACTCCAACCCCCGCCCCACCCCACGCCAACCTGGTGACCCTCTAAAGCCAAGACAAAGCAAACCGCTCTGATATAACAGGCCCTCATTTTCCCACTAGGCCACAAGGGAGCGACGGTGTTTGCAGCCTTGCTGGAGTTTTCAACAAGAAAGGTCATCCCCGTAACGAGTTTGTGTTTGCTAAAGGTCAGCATCCTTTGCAAACACCATTATGCAGAGCCGGCAGGAGCTGGGATTGATCTCCTTGGAGCAGGGAAGGGTAACGGGGAGATTGAATCGAGGTCACAGGAAACTCTCACAAACAGCAATGTGATAACGAACCAGTTTATGGGTTAGGTATTGGTGTTGCTTATGGATTAATATTATCCAGCGCTCCAGAGACAACTTCCCTGCTCTTTATTTCAAATAAGTTCATTGGATCAACTACATCCACTGGCGACAGCAGACGATGTTTCAATGAAAAAACAAATTTCAAACAGGGCGGCATTCCCTCATCGGCAAAATTCCGGCAACGCGGCGCTCCCTCATCGGCAAAATTCCGGCAACGCGGAGCTCCCTCATCGGCAAACCTCCAGCAACGCGGCGCTCCGTCACTGCTGAACCTCCGGCAACGCAGGGCTCCCTCATTGCCGAACCTCCGGCAACACGGCGCTCCCTCATTGCTGAACCTCCGGCAAAGCGGCGCTCCGTCACTGCTGAACCTCCGGCAACGCAGGGCTCCCTCATTGCCGAACCTCCGGCAACGCGGAGCTCCCTCATCGCCGAACCTCCGGCAACGCGGCGCTCCCTCATTGCTGAACCTCCGGCAACGCGGCGCTCCCTCATCGCCAAACCTCCGGCAACGCGGCGCTCCCTCATCGCCGAACCTCCGGCAACGCGGCGCTCCCTCATCGCCGAACCTCCGGCAACGCGGAGCTCCCTCATCGCCGAACCTCCGGCAACGCGGCGCTCCCTCATCGCCAAACCTCCGGCAACGTGGCGCTCCCTCATTGCTGAACCTCCGGCAACGCGGCGCTCCCTCATCGCCAAACCTCCAGCAGCACGTCGCTCCCTCATCGCCAAACCTCCGGCAACACGGCGCTCCCTCATCGCCAAACCTCCAGCAGCACGTCGCTCCCTCATCGCCAAACCTCCGGCAACGCGGCGCTCCCTCATCGCCAAACCTCCGGCAACGCGGCGCTCCCTCATCGCCAAACCTCCGGCAACACGGCGCTCCGTCACTGCTGAACCTCCGGCAAAGCGGCGCTCCGTCACTGCTGAACCTCCGGCAACGTAGGGCTCCCTCATTGCCGAACCTCCGGCAACGCGGCGCTCCCTCATCGCCAAACCTCCGGCAACGCGGCGCTCCCTCATCGCCGAACCTCCAGCAACGCGCCGTTCCCTCATCGCCGAACCTCCGGCAACACGGCGCTCCCTCATCGCCAAACCTCCGGCAACACGGCGCTCCCTCATCGCCGAACCTCCGGCAACGCGGCGCTCCCTCATCGCCAAACCTCCAGCAACGCGCCGCTCCCTCATCGCTGAACCTCCGGCAACGCGGCGCTCCCTCATCGCCAAACCTCCAGCAACGCGCCGCTCCCTCATCGCCAAACCTCCGGCAACGCGGCGCTCCCTCATCGCCAAACCTCCGGCAACACGCCGCTCCCTCATCGCCGAACCTCCGGCAACACGGCGCTCCCTCATCGCTGAACCTCCGGCAACGCGGCGCTCCCTCATCGCCGAACCTCCGGCAACACGGCGCTCCCTCATCGCTGAACCTCCGGCAACGCGCCGCTCCCTCATCGCCGAACCTCCAGCAACGCGGCGCTCCCTCATCGCCAAACCTCCGGCAACGCGGCGCTCCCTCATCGCCAAACCTCCGGCAACGCGCCGCTCCCTCATCGCCAAACCTCCGGCAACGCGGAGCTCCCTCATCGCCGAACCTCCAGCAACACGGCGCTCCCTCATTGCTGAACCTCCGGCAACGCGGCGCTCCCTCATCGCCAAACCTCCGGCAGCACGTCGCTCCCTCATCGCCGAACCTCCGGCAATGCGGCGCTCCCTCATCGCCAAACCTCCGGCAACACGGCGCTCCCTCATCGCCAAACCTCCGGCAACGCGGCGCTCCCTCATCGCCAAACCTCCGGCAACGCGGCGCTCCCTCATCGCCAAACCTCCGGCAACGCGGCGCTCCCTCATCGCCGAACCTCCGGCAACGCGGAGCTCCCTCATCAAACCTCCGGCAACGGGGCGCTCCCTCATCGCCAAACCTCCGGCAACGCGGCGCTCCCTCATCGCCAAACCTCCGGCAACGCGGAGCTCCCTCATCGCCAAACCTCCGGCAACGCGTCGCTCCCTCATCGCCAAACCTCCGGCAACGCGGAGATCCCTCATCGCCAAACCTCCGGCAACGCGTCGCTCCCTCATCGCCAAACCTCCGGCAACGCGTCGCTCCCTCATTGCTGAACCTCCGGCAACGCGGAGCTCCCTCATCGCCAAACCTCCGGCAACGCGGCGCTCCCTCATCGCCAAACCTCCGGCAACGCGGCGCTCCCTCATCGCCAAACCTCCGGCAACGCGGCGTTCCCTCATCGCCAAACCTCCAGCAACGTGGCGCTCCCTCATCGCCAAACCTCCGGCAACGCGGCGCTCCCTCATCGCCAAACCTCCGGCAACGCGGAGCTCCCTCATCACCAAACCTCCAGCAACGCGGCGCTCCCTCACTGCTGAACCTCCGGCAACGCGGCGCTCCCTCATCGCCGAACCTCCGGCAACGCGGCGCTCCCTCATCGCCGAACCTCCGGCAACGCGGCGCTCCGTCATCGCCAAACCTCCGGCAACGCAGAGCTCCCTCATCGCCAAACCTCCAGCAACGCGGAGCTCCCTCATCACCAAACCTCCGGCAACGCGGCGCTCCCTCATCGCCAAACCTCCAGCAACGCGGCGCTCCCTCATCGCCAAACCTCCGGCAACGCGGCGCTCCCTCATCGCCAAACCTCCGGCAACGCGGCGCTCCCTCATCGCCAAACCTCCGGCAACGCGGAGCTCCCTCATCGCCAAACCTCCAGCAACGCGGAGCTCCCTCATCGCCGATCCTCCGGCAACGCGGCGTTCCCTCATCGCCAAACCTCCGGCAACGCGGCGCTCCCTCACTGCTGAACCTCCGGCAACGCGGCGCTCCCTCATCGCCAAACCTCCGGCAACGCGGAGCTCCCTCATCGCCAAACCTCCGGCAACGCGGAGCTCCCTCATCGCCAAACCTCCGGCAACGCGTCGCTCCCTCATCGCCAAACCTCCGGCAACGCGTCGCTCCCTCATCGCCAAACCTCCGGCAACGCGGCGCTCCCTCATCGCCGAACCTCCGGCAACGCGGCGCTCCCTCATCGCCGAACCTCCAGCAACGCGGCGCTCCCTCATTGCTGAACCTCCGGCAACGCAGGGCTCCCTCATCGCCAAACCTCCGGCAACGCGGAGCTCCCTCATCGCCAAACCTCCGGCAACGCGGCGCTCCCTCATCGCCAAACCTCCGGCAAAGCGGCGCTCCGTCACTGCTGAACCTCCGGCAACGCAGGGCTCCCTCATCGCCAAACCTCCGGCAACGCGGAGCTCCCTCATCGCCAAACCTCCGGCAACGCGGCGCTCCCTCATCGCCAAACCTCCGGCAAAGCGGCGCTCCGTCATCGCCAAACCTCCAGCAACGCGGCGCTCCCTCATCGCCAAACCTCCGGCAACGCGGCGCTCCCTCATCGCCAAACCTCCGGCAACGCGGAGCTCCCTCATCACCAAACCTCCAGCAACGCGGCGCTCCCTCACTGCTGAACCTCCGGCAACGCGGCGCTCCCTCATCGCCGAACCTCCGGCAACGCGGCGCTCCCTCATCGCCGAACCTCCGGCAACGCGGCGCTCCGTCATCGCCAAACCTCCGGCAACGCAGAGCTCCCTCATCGCCAAACCTCCAGCAACGCGGAGCTCCCTCATCACCAAACCTCCGGCAACGCGGCGCTCCCTCATCGCCAAACCTCCAGCAACGCGGCGCTCCCTCATCGCCAAACCTCCGGCAACGCGGCGCTCCCTCATCGCCAAACCTCCGGCAACGCGGCGCTCCCTCATCGCCAAACCTCCGGCAACGCGGAGCTCCCTCATCGCCAAACCTCCAGCAACGCGGAGCTCCCTCATCGCCGATCCTCCGGCAACGCGGCGTTCCCTCATCGCCAAACCTCCGGCAACGCGGCGCTCCCTCACTGCTGAACCTCCGGCAACGCGGCGCTCCCTCATCGCCAAACCTCCGGCAACGCGGAGCTCCCTCATCGCCAAACCTCCGGCAACGCGGAGCTCCCTCATCGCCAAACCTCCGGCAACGCGTCGCTCCCTCATCGCCAAACCTCCGGCAACGCGTCGCTCCCTCATCGCCAAACCTCCGGCAACGCGGCGCTCCCTCATCGCCGAACCTCCAGCAACGCGGCGCTCCCTCATTGCTGAACCTCCGGCAACGCAGGGCTCCCTCATCGCCAAACCTCCGGCAACGCGGAGCTCCCTCATCGCCAAACCTCCGGCAACGCGGCGCTCCCTCATCGCCAAACCTCCGGCAAAGCGGCGCTCCGTCACTGCTGAACCTCCGGCAACGCAGGGCTCCCTCATCGCCAAACCTCCGGCAACGCGGAGCTCCCTCATCGCCAAACCTCCGGCAACGCGGCGCTCCCTCATCGCCAAACCTCCGGCAAAGCGGCGCTCCGTCATCGCCAAACCTCCAGCAACGCGGCGCTCCCTCATCGCCAAACCTCCGGCAACGCGGAGCTCCCTCATCGCCAAACCTCCGGCAACGCGGCGCTCCCTCATCGCCAAACCTCCGGCAACGCGGAGCTCCCTCATCGCCAAACCTCCGGCAACGCGGCGCTCCCTCATCGCCAAACCTCCAGCAACGCGGAGCTCCCTCATCGCCGATCCTCCGGCAACGCGGCGTTCCCTCATCGCCAAACCTCCGGCAACGCGGCGCTCCCTCACTGCTGAACCTCCGGCAAAGCGGCGCTCCGTCACTGCTGAACCTCCGGCAACGCAGGGCTCCCTCATTGCCGAACCTCCGGCAACGCGGCGCTCCCTCATCGCCAAACCTCCGGCAACGCGGCGCTCCCTCATCGCCGAACCTCCAGCAACGCGCCGTTCCCTCATCGCCGAACCTCCGGCAACACGGCGCTCCCTCATCGCCAAACCTCCGGCAACACGGCGCTCCCTCATCGCCGAACCTCCGGCAACGCGGCGCTCCCTCATCGCCAAACCTCCAGCAACGCGCCGCTCCCTCATCGCTGAACCTCCGGCAACGCGGCGCTCCCTCATCGCCAAACCTCCAGCAACGCGCCGCTCCCTCATCGCCAAACCTCCGGCAACGCGGCGCTCCCTCATCGCCAAACCTCCGGCAACACGCCGCTCCCTCATCGCCGAACCTCCGGCAACACGGCGCTCCCTCATCGCTGAACCTCCGGCAACACGGCGCTCCCTCATCGCCAAACCTCCGGCAACGCGGCGCTCCCTCATCGCCAAACCTCCGGCAACGCGGCGCTCCCTCATCGCCAAACCTCCGGCAACGCGGCGCTCCCTCATCGCCGAACCTCCGGCAACGCGGAGCTCCCTCATCAAACCTCCGGCAACGGGGCGCTCCCTCATCGCCAAACCTCCGGCAACGCGGCGCTCCCTCATCGCCAAACCCCCGGCAACGCGGAGCTCCCTCATCGCCAAACCTCCGGCAACGCGTCGCTCCCTCATCGCCAAACCTCCGGCAACGCGGAGATCCCTCATCGCCAAACCTCCGGCAACGCGTCGCTCCCTCATCGCCAAACCTCCGGCAACGCGTCGCTCCCTCATTGCTGAACCTCCGGCAACGCGGAGCTCCCTCATCGCCAAACCTCCGGCAACGCGGCGCTCCCTCATCGCCAAACCTCCGGCAACGCGGCGCTCCCTCATCGCCAAACCTCCGGCAACGCGGCGTTCCCTCATCGCCAAACCTCCAGCAACGTGGCGCTCCCTCATCGCCAAACCTCCGGCAACGCGGCGCTCCCTCATCGCCAAACCTCCGGCAACGCGGAGCTCCCTCATCACCAAACCTCCAGCAACGCGGCGCTCCCTCACTGCTGAACCTCCGGCAACGCGGCGCTCCCTCATCGCCGAACCTCCGGCAACGCGGCGCTCCCTCATCGCCGAACCTCCGGCAACGCGGCGCTCCGTCATCGCCAAACCTCCGGCAACGCAGAGCTCCCTCATCGCCAAACCTCCAGCAACGCGGAGCTCCCTCATCACCAAACCTCCGGCAACGCGGCGCTCCCTCATCGCCAAACCTCCAGCAACGCGGCGCTCCCTCATCGCCAAACCTCCGGCAACGCGGCGCTCCCTCATCGCCAAACCTCCGGCAACGCGGCGCTCCCTCATCGCCAAACCTCCGGCAACGCGGAGCTCCCTCATCGCCAAACCTCCAGCAACGCGGAGCTCCCTCATCGCCGATCCTCCGGCAACGCGGCGTTCCCTCATCGCCAAACCTCCGGCAACGCGGCGCTCCCTCACTGCTGAACCTCCGGCAACGCGGCGCTCCCTCATCGCCAAACCTCCGGCAACGCGGAGCTCCCTCATCGCCAAACCTCCGGCAACGCGGAGCTCCCTCATCGCCAAACCTCCGGCAACGCGTCGCTCCCTCATCGCCAAACCTCCGGCAACGCGGCGCTCCCTCATCGCCGAACCTCCAGCAACGCGGCGCTCCCTCATTGCTGAACCTCCGGCAACGCAGGGCTCCCTCATCGCCAAACCTCCGGCAACGCGGAGCTCCCTCATCGCCAAACCTCCGGCAACGCGGCGCTCCCTCATCGCCAAACCTCCGGCAAAGCGGCGCTCCGTCACTGCTGAACCTCCGGCAACGCAGGGCTCCCTCATCGCCAAACCTCCGGCAACGCGGAGCTCCCTCATCGCCAAACCTCCGGCAACGCGGCGCTCCCTCATCGCCAAACCTCCGGCAAAGCGGCGCTCCGTCATCGCCAAACCTCCAGCAACGCGGCGCTCCCTCATCGCCAAACCTCCGGCAACGCGGAGCTCCCTCATCGCCAAACCTCCGGCAACGCGGCGCTCCCTCATCGCCAAACCTCCGGCAACGCGGAGCTCCCTCATCGCCAAACCTCCGGCAACGCGGCGCTCCCTCATCGCCAAACTTCCAGCAACGCGGAGCTCCCTCATCGCCGATCCTCCGGCAACGCGGCGTTCCCTCATCGCCAAACCTCCGGCAACGCGGCGCTCCCTCACTGCTGAACCTCCGGCAACGCGGCGCTCCCTCATCGCCAAACCTCCGGCAACGCGGAGCTCCCTCATCGCCAAACCTCCGGCAACGCGGAGCTCCCTCATCGCCAAACCTCCGGCAACGCGTCGCTCCCTCATCGCCAAACCTCCGGCAACGCGGCGCTCCCTCATCGCCGAACCTCCAGCAACGCGGCGCTCCCTCATTGCTGAACCTCCGGCAACGCAGGGCTCCCTCATCGCCAAACCTCCGGCAACGCGGAGCTCCCTCATCGCCAAACCTCCGGCAACGCGGCGCTCCCTCATCGCCAAACCTCCGGCAAAGCGGCGCTCCGTCACTGCTGAACCTCCGGCAACGCAGGGCTCCCTCATCGCCAAACCTCCGGCAACGCGGAGCTCCCTCATCGCCAAACCTCCGGCAACACGGCGCTCCCTCATTGCTGAACCTCCGGCAAAGCGGCGCTCCGTCACTGCTGAACCTCCGGCAACGCAGGGCTCCCTCATCGCCAAACCTCCGGCAACGCGGCGCTCCCTCATCACCAAACCTCCGGCAACACGGCGCTCCGTCACTGCTGAACCTCCGGCAAAGCGGCGCTCCGTCACTGCTGAACCTCCGGCAACGCAGGGCTCCCTCATTGCCGAACCTCCGGCAATGCGGAGCTCCCTCATCGCCGAACCTCCGGCAACGCGGCGCTCCCTCATTGCTGAACCTCCGGCAACGCGGCGCTCCCTCATCGCCAAACCTCCGGCAACGCGGCGCTCCCTCATCGCCAAACCTCCGGCAACGCGGCGCTCCCTCATCGCCAAACCTCCAGCAACGCGGCGCTCCCTCATCGCCAAACCTCCGGCAACGCGGAGCTCCCTCATCGCCAAACCTCCGGCAACGCGGAGCTCCCTCATCGCCAAACCTCCGGCAACGCGTCGCTCCCTCATCGCCAAACCTCCGGCAACGCGGCGCTCCCTCATCGCCAAACCTCCGGCAAAGCGGCGCTCCGTCACTGCTGAACCTCCGGCAACGCACGGCTCCCTCATCGCCAAACCTCCGGCAACGCGGAGCTCCCTCATCGCCAAACCTCCGGCAACGCGGCGCTCCCTCATCGCCAAACCTCCAGCAAAGCGGCGCTCCGTTACTGCTGAACCTCCGGCAACGCAGGGCTCCCTCATCGCCAAACCTCCGGCAACACGGCGCTCCCTCATTGCTGAACCTCCGGCAAAGCGGCGCTCCGTCACTGCTGAACCTCCGGCAACGCAGGGCTCCCTCATCGCCAAACCTCCGGCAACGCGGCGCTCCCTCATCACCAAACCTCCGGCAACACGGCGCTCCGTCACTGCTGAACCTCCGGCAAAGCGGCGCTCCGTCACTGCTGAACCTCCGGCAACGCAGGGCTCCCTCATTGCCGAACCTCCGGCAACGCGGCGCTCCCTCATCGCCAAACCTCCGGCAACGCGGCGCTCCCTCATCGCCGAACCTCCAGCAACGCGCCGCTCCCTCATCGCTGAACCTCCGGCAACACGGCGTTCCCTCATCGCCGAACCTCCGACAACACGGCGCTCCCTCATCGCCAAACCTCCGGCAACGCGGCGCTCCCTCATCGCCAAACCTCCAGCAACGCGCCGCTCCCTCATCGCCAAACCTCCGGCAACGCGGCGCTCCCTCATCGCCAAACCTCCGGCAACGCGCCGCTCCCTCATCGCCAAACCTCCGGCAACGCGGCGCTCCCTCATCGCCAAACCTCCGGCAACGCGCCGCTCCCTCATCGCCGAACCTCCGGCAACACGGCGCTCCCTCAACGCTGAACCTCCGGCAACGCGACGCTCCCTCATCGCCGAACCTCCGGCAACGCGCCGCTCCCTCATCGCCGAACCTCCAGCAACGCGGCGCTCCCTCATCGCCAAACCTCCGGCAACGCGGCGCTCCCTCATCGCCAAACCTCCGGCAACGCGCCGCTCCCTCATCGCCAAACCTCCGGCAACGCGGAGCTCCCTCATCGCCGAACCTCCAGCAACACGGCGCTCCCTCATTGCTGAACCTCCGGCAACGCGGCGCTCCCTCATCGCCAAACCTCCGGCCGCACGTCGCTGCCTCATCGCCGAACCTCCGGCAACGCGGCGCTCCCTCATCGCCAAACCTCCGGCAACACGGCGCTCCCTCATCGCCAAACCTCCGGCAACGCGGCGCTCCCTCATCGCCAAACCTCCGGCAACGCGGCGCTCCCTCATCGCCAAACCTCCGGCAACGCGGCGCTCCCTCATCGCCGAACCTCCGGCAACGCGGCGCTCCCTCATCGCCAAACCTCCGGCAACACGGCGCTCCCTCATCGCCAAACCTCCGGCAACGCGGCGCTCCCTCATTGCTGAACCTCCGGCAACGCGGCGCTCCCTCATCGCCAAACCTCCGGCAACGCGGAGCTCCCTCATCGCCAAACCTCCGGCAACGCGGAGCTCCCTCATCGCCAAACCTCCGGCAACACGGCGCTCCCTCATCGCCAAACCTCCGGCAACGCGGCGCTCCCTCATCGCCGAAACTCCGGCAACGCGGCGTTCCCTCATCGCCGAACCTCCGGCAACACGGCGCTCCCTCATCGCCAAACCTCCGGCAACGCGGCGCTCCCTCATCGCCAAACCTCCGGCAACACGGCGCTCCCTCATCGCCAAACCTCCGGCAACACGGCGCTCCCTCATCGCCAAACCTCCAGCAACGCGCCGCTCCCTCATCGCCAAACCTCCAGCAACGCGCCGCTCCCTCATCGCCAAACCTCCGGCAACGCGGCGCTCCCTCATCGCCAAACCTCCGGCAACGCGCCGCTCCCTCATCGCCGAACCTCCGGCAACGCGGCGCTCCCTCATCGCTGAACCTCCGGCAACGCGGCGCTCCCTCATCGCCGAACCTCCGGCAACACGGCGCTCCCTCATCGCCGAACCTCCGGCAACGCGCCGCTCCCTCATCGCCGAACCTCCAGCAACGCGGCGCTCCCTCATCGCCAAACCTCCGGCAACGCGGCGCTCCCTCATCGCCAAACCTCCGGCAACGCGCCGCTCCCTCATCGCCAAACCTCCGGCAACGCGGAGCTCCCTCATCGCCGAACCTCCAGCAACACGGCGCTCCCTCATTGCTGAACCTCCGGCAACGCGGCGCTCCCTCATCGCCAAACCTCCGGCAGCACGTCGCTCCCTCATCGCCGAACCTCTGGCAACGCGGCGCTCCCTCATCGCCAAACCTCCGGCAACACGGCGCTCCCTCATCGCCAAACCTCCGGCAACGCGGCGCTCCCTCATCGCCAAACCTCCGGCAACGCGGCGCTCCCTCATCGCCAAACCTCCGGCAACGCGGCGCTCCCTCATCGCCGAACCTCCGGCAACGCGGCGCTCCCTCATCGCCGAACCTCCGGCAACACGGCGCTCCCTCATCGCCAAACCTCCGGCAACGCGGCGCTCCCTCATTGCTGAACCTCCGGCAACGCGGCGCTCCCTCATCGCCAAACCTCCGGCAACACGGCGCTCCCTCATTGCCAAACCTCCGGCAACACGGCGCTCCCTCATTGCCAAACCTCCGGCAACGCGGCCTTCCCTCATCGCCAAACCTCCGGCAACGTGGCGCTCCCTCATCGCCAAACCTCCGGCAACGCGGAGCTCCCTCATCACCAAACCTCCGGCAACGCGGAGCTCCCTCATCGCCAAACCTCCGGCAGCACGTCGCTCCCTCATCGCCGAACCTCCGGCAACGCGGCGCTCCCTCATCGCCAAACCTCCGGCAACGCGGCGCTCCCTCATTGCTGAACCTCCGGCAACACGGCGCTCCGTCACTGCTGAACCTCCGGCAACGCGGCGCTCCCTCATCGCCAAACCTCCGGCAACGCGGAGCTCCCTCATCGCTGAACCTCCGGCAACGCGGCGCTCCCTCATCGCCAAACCTCCGGCAACGCGGCGCTCCCTCATCGCCAAACCTCCGGCAACGCGGCGCTCCCTCATCGCCAAACCTCCGGCAACGCGGCGCTCCCTCATCGCCACACCTCCGGCAACGCGGCGCTCCCTCATCGCCAAACCTCCGGCAACGCGGCGCTCCCTCATCGCCGAACCTCCAGCAACGCGGCGTTCCCTCATCGCCGAACCTCCGGCAACGCGGCGCTCCCTCATCGCCAAACCTCCGGCAACGCAGGGCTCCCTCATCGCCAAACCTCCGGCAACGTGGTGCTCCCTCGGGCTGGGCCTCCGGCAACGCGCACTCCCTCATTGCCGAGCCTCTGGAACGCGGCGCTCCCTCATTGCCGAACCTCCGGCAACGTGGCGCTCCCTCATCGCCAAACCTCCGGCAACGTGGTGCTCCCTCGGGCTGGGCCTCCGGCAACGCGCACTCCCTCATTGCCGAGCCTCTGGAACGCGGCGCACCCTCATCGCCGAGCCTCTGGAACGCGGCGCTCCCTCATCGCCAAACCTCTGGAACGCGGCGCTCCCTCGGCGTTGCCCTGACCTGCACTGTGAGATCCTCTGGAATGGTATTTGGTGACATTCTGTCTTCACTGAGTATTATCCCCGGAGCCGGTACTATCTCTCTGCTGATCTCTTAATGATTCTGTGATACTGACCTCACTGCTCACTGACTCCACCACCTGCCTGACTAACACGGGGGTCCCGCTGTGCTAACCATTGGCCTGTGTGTGTTCACTGCCCTGGTTATGATCTTTCTGCCATCCAGGACCTGACGATTAAACTCAGTCTGATGAAGACCATCTCGCTGGTTGCCAGAGCGATCTACGCTAACAAAAAGAATCATTCCTTCAACTTCAGTCGCAAGAGGGAGCTGCTTGCTCTACATGCAGGTCAGTAATGAAGCAAGTCGGCGAGAGACTTTCCGAAATGTCCGGGCCGTGTGCTGCTCGGGGGCCGGGGGGGTGGTGGGGGGGGGGGGGGGGGGGGGGGGGGTGGTTATACAGCGACCCCTCACTTAGCATTGCACATGTGCTCCCGAAACACAGTCTGCAAAACGACAACCTGCAAAACACCAACCGCTTTCCCGGGAAGAAACATAATAAAGAGAGGGTGACAGTCCTTAAATGCCCAAATCTTTTTTTTCCAATTAAGGGCAATTTAGCGTGGCCAATCCACCTAGCCTGCACATCTTTGGGGTTGTGGGGGCAAAACCCACGCAAACACGGGGAGAATGTGCAAACTCCACATGGACAGTGACCCAGGGCCGGGATCGAACCTGGGACCTCGGCGGCCGTGAGGCAGCCGTGCTAACCACTGCACCGGCATGCTGCCCCAGAGTGGGTGACACTGCTGATCTCTAAACGTTACATTGACTGCCTCTAACCTAATTGGCCCCAAAGATCGTCTCTCTAACTTAGTAATGCTATCTATTAGCCTCCCACTCGCTGTTTCCTGTCTCCCACCCGCTCCCCCTCTCCTGAGCCACTCGCCAATACGTACATATGTATTAGTAGCAGGATTTGGCCATTCAGCCCCTCCAACCTGCTCCCTCCCCTTTCACTCAGATCCTGACTGATCTGTTCGAATTCCAGATTCCCTCCTACCCACGGTAACATTTGATTTCCTTGCCGAACGAGAATCTACCTGCCTCCTCCTTTAAAAATCTTCCGTGACCCCGCCTCCACCGCCTTCTGAGGTGGAGAGTTCCAAAGTCGCACAGCCCTCTGAGAGAAAATTCTCCTCCTCTCCGTCCTAAAAGGGCGACCCCTAATTATAAATCAGTGCCCCCTAGTTCTGGACTCACCCACCAAGAGGAAACACCCTTTCCACGTCCACCTTGTCAATACTGTTCAGGATTCTAGTTCTGGACTCATCCACAAGAGGAAACACCCTTGCCACGTCCACCTTGTCAATACTGTTCAGGATTTTTTTTTTTTTAATAAATATTTTATTGAAATTTTTGGTCAACCAACACAGTACATTGTGCATCCTTTACACAACATTATAACAATACAGATAATAATGACCTTTTTTATATAAACAAAAAACAACAAATAAATAAATATTAAATAACAAAAATGAAAACTAGCCCTAATTGGCAACTGCCTTGTCACAGGCTTACACCCCCCCCCATCCCTCCCCCCCCTCCCCCCCCCCCCCCCCCCCCATCCCCCCCCTCCCCCCCCCTCCCCCCCCCATCCCCCCCCCCCCCCCCAAAGTCCTGGGCTGCTGCTGCTGCCTTCTTTTTTCCCCCATCTATCTTTACGCAAGATATTCGACGAACGGTTGCCACCGCCCTGGTGAACCCTTGAGCCGACCCCCTTAGGACGAACTTAATCCGCTCTAGCTTTATGAACCCCGCCATGTCATTTATCCAGGTCTCCACCCCCGGGGGCTTGGCTTCTTTCCACATTAGCAATATCCTGCGCCGGGCTACTAGGGACGCAAAGGCCAAAACATCGGCCTCTCTCGCCTCCTGCACTCCCGGCTCTTGTGCAACCCCAAATATAGCCAACCCCCAGCTTGGTTCGACCCGGACTCCTACTACTTTTGAAAGCGCCTTTGTCACCCCCACCCAAAACCCCTGTAGTGCCGGGCATGACCAAAACATATGGGTATGATTCGCTGGGCTTCTCGAGCACCTCGCACACCTATCCTCCACCCCAAAAAATTTACTGAGCCGTGTTCCAGTCATATGTGCCCTGTGTAATACCTTAAACTGAATCAGGCCTAGCCTGGCACACGAGGACGACGAGTTTACCCTGCTTAGGGCATCTGCCCCACAGCCCCTCCTCGATCTCCTCCCCAGCTCTTCTTCCCATTTCCCTTTTAGTTCGTCCATCATAGTCTCCCCTTCGTCCTTCATTTCCCTATATATATCCGACACCTTACCATCCCCCACCCATTTCTTTGAGATGACTCTGTCCTGCACCTCTTGTGTCGGGAGCTGCGGGAATTCCCTCACCTGTTGCCTCGCAAAAGCCCTCAATTGCATGTACCTGAATGCATTCCCTTGGGGCAACCCATATTTCTCGGTCAGCGCTCCCAGACTTGCGAACTTCCCATCCACAAATAGATCTTTCAGTTGCGTTATTCCTGCTCTTTGCCAGATTCCATATCCCCCCATCCATTCCCCCCGGGGCAAACCTATGGTTGTTTCTTATCGGGGACCCCCCCAATGCTCCGGTCTTTCCCCTATGTCGTCTCCACTGTCCCCAAATCTTCAGTGTAGCTACCACCACCGGGCTTGTGGTGTAGTTCCTCGGTGAGAACGGCAATGGGGCTGTCACCATAGCCTGCAGGCTGGTCCCCCTACAGGACGCCCTCTCTAATCTCTTCCACGCCGCTCCCTCCTCCTCCTCCCATCCGTTTACTCACCATTGAAATATTAGCGGCCCAATAGTACTCACTTAGGCTCGGTAGTGCCAGCCCCCCGCTATCTCTACTACGCTGTAAGAATCCCTTCCTCACTCTCGGAGTCTTCCCGGCCCAAACAAAACCCATGATGCTCTTTTCTATCCTTTTAAAAAAAGCCTTCGTGATCACCACCGGGAGGCACTGAAACACAAAGAGGAATCTCGGGAGGACCACCATCTTAACCGCCTGCACCCTCCCTGCCATTGACAGGGATACCATATCCCATCTCTTGAAATCTTCCTCCATCTGTTCCACCAACCGCGTTAAATTTAGCCTGTGCAATGTGCCCCAATTCTTAGCTATCTGGATCCCCAGGTAACGAAAGTCTCTTGTTACCTTCCTCAACAGTAGGTCTTCTATTTCTCTACTCTGCTCCCCTGGATGCACACAAACAGCTCACTCTTCCCCATGTTCAATTTATACCTGAAAAATCCCCAAACTCCCCAAGTATCCGCATTATTTCTGGCATCCCCTCCGCCGGATCCGCCACATATAGTAGCAAATCATCCGCATATAAAGATACCCGGTGTTCTTCTCCTCCCCTAAGTATTCCCCTCCATCTCTTGGAACCTCTCAGCGCTATCGCCAGGGGCTCAATCGCCAGTGCAAACAGTAATGGGGACAGAGGACATCCCTGCCTTGTCCCTCTATGGAGCCGAAATATGCCGATCCCTGTCCATTCGTGACCACACTCGCCACTGGGGCCCTATACAATAGCTGCACCATCTAACATACCCCTCTCCAAAACCAAATCTCCTCAACACCTCCCACAGATAATCCCATTCCACTCTATCAAATGCTTTCTCGGCATCCATCGCCACTACTATCTCCGTTTCACCCTCTGGTGGGGGCCATCATCATTACCCCTAACAGCCTCCGTATATTCGTGTTCAGCTGTCTCCCCTTCACAAACCCAGTTTGGTCCTCGTGAACCACCCCCGGGACACATTCCTCTATTCTCATTGCCATTACCTTGGCCAGGACCTTGGCATCCACATTTAGGAGGGAAATTGGTCTGTAGGACCCGCATTGTAGCGGGTCCTTTTCCTTCTTTAAGAGAAGCGATATCGTTGCTTCAGACATAGTCGGGGGCAGTTGTCCCCTTTCCTTTGCCTCGTTAAAGGTCCTCGTCAGTACCGGGGCGAGCAAGTCCAAATATTTTCTGTAAAATTCAACTGGGAATCCGTCCGGTCCCGGGGCCTTTCCCGTCTGCATGTTCCTAATTCCTTTCACCACTTCTTCTACCGTGATCTGTGCTCCCAGTCCCACCTTTCCTGCTCTTCCACCTTGGGAATTTCCAGCCGATCCAAAAAATCCATCATTCTCTCCCTCCCATCCGGGGTTGAGCTTCATACAATTTTTATAAAATGTCTTGAACACTTCATTCACTCTCTCCGCTCCCCGCTCCAATCTCTCCTTCCTCATCTCTCACTCCCCCTATTTCCCTCGCTGCTCCCCTTTTCCTCAATTGGTGTGCCAGCAATCTGCTCGCCTTCTCCCATATTCATACTGTACACCCTGCGCCTTCCTCCATTGTGCCTCTGCAGTGCTGTAGTCAGCAAGTCAAATTCCACGTGCAGCCTTTGCCTTTCCCTGTACAGTCCCTCCTCCGGTGCTTCCGCATATTGTCTGTCCACCCTCAAAAGTTCTTGCAGCAACCGCTCCCGTTCCTTACTCTCCTGCTTCCCTTTATGTGCCCTTATTGATATCAGCTCCCCCTAACCACCGCCTTCAACGCCTCCCAGACCACTCCCACCTGAACCTCCCCATTGTCATTGAGTTCCAAGTACTTTTCAATACATCCCCTCACCCTTAGGCACACCCCCTCATCCGCCATTAGTCCCATGTCCATTCTCCAGGGTGGGCGCCCTCCTGTTTCCTCCCCTATCTCCAAGTCTACCCAGTGTGGGGCATGATTCGAAATGGCTATAGCCGTATATATTCCGTTC
Organism: Scyliorhinus torazame; assembly: GCF_047496885.1. Taxonomy (NCBI): domain Eukaryota; kingdom Metazoa; phylum Chordata; class Chondrichthyes; order Carcharhiniformes; family Scyliorhinidae; genus Scyliorhinus; species Scyliorhinus torazame. The sequence goes on from NW_027308063.1 coordinate 127,337, forward strand.
CCCTCACCTTCGGGATCAATGCCCTACCCAACACAAAAAAGTCTATGCGCGAATAGACTTTATGGACATAGGAGAAAAACGAGAACTCCTTACTCCTAGGGTCTTACTGAATCTCCACGGGTCCACACCTCCCATCTGCTCCATAAAATCCTTAAGCACCTTGGCTGCTGCCGGCCTCCTACCAGTCCTGGACTTCGACCTATCCAGCCCTGGTTCCAACACCGTGTTAAAGTCTCCCCCCATTATCAGCTTTCCCGTCTCTAGGTCCGGGATGCGTCCTAGCATTCGCCTCATAAAGTTGGCATCATCCCAGTTCTGGGCATACACGTTTACCAAAACCACCATCTCTCCCTGTAATTTGCCACTCACCATCACGTATCTGCCCCTCGTTATCCGCCACTATAGTCTTTGCCTCGAACATTACCCGCTTCCCCACTAATATAGCCACCCCCCTGTTTTCGCATCCAGCCCGAATGGAACACCTGCCCCACCCATCCTTTGCGCAGCCTAACCTGGTCTATCAGTTTCAGGTGCGTTTCCTGTAACATAACCACATCTGCTTTAAGTTTCTTAGGTGTGCGAGTACTCGTGCCCTCTTTATCGGCCCGTTGAGCCCTCTCACGTTCCACGTGATCAGCCGAGTTGGGGGCTTCCCACCCCCCCCCTTGCCGGTTAGCCCATCATCTTTTTTCCAGCTTCTCACCCAGTTCCCACGCAGCTGTATCTCCCCCAGGCGGTGCCCCCCGCCCATCCTCTCCCGTACCCACTCCCCCCTTTTCCCCAGCAGCAGCAACCCAGTAATTCCCCCCTCCCGCCCCCCCGCTTAGACCCCCCCGCTAGTGTAATTACTCCCCCCATGTTGCTCCCAGAAGTCAGCAAACTCCTGGCTGACCTCGGCTTCCCCCCGTGACCACGGCTCGCACCGTGCGACGCCCCCTCCTTCCTGCTTCTCTATTCCCGCCATAATTATCATAGCGCGGGAACCAAGCCCGCGCCTCTCCCTCGGCCCCGCCTCCCATGGCCAACGCCCCATCTCCTCTCCCTCCCCACCTCCCCCCATCACCACCTGTGGGAGAAAGAAAAGTTACCATACCGCAGGATTAGAACATAAAACCCCTCTTCGCCCCCCCCATTCGCTCCACCACTTTGTCCAAACGTTCTTTTTCATAATCCACTCATTCCAGTTTTTCTTCTACAATAAAAGTCCACGCTTCATCCGCCGTCTCAAAGTAGTGGTGCCTCCCTTGATATGTGACCCACAGTCTTGCCGGTTGCAGCATTCCAAATTTTATCTTCCTTTTGTGAAGTACCGCCTTGGCCCGATTAAAGCTCGCCCTCCTTCTCGCCACCTCCGCACTCCAGTCTTGATAAAACGCGGATCACCGCGTTCTCCCATTTACTGCACCGAGTTTTCTTCGCCCATCTAAGGGACCATTTCTCTATCCTTAAAACGGAGGAATCTCACCACTATGGCACTGGGAGTTTCTCCTGCTCTCGATCCTCGCACCATAACTCGGTACGCTCCCTCCACCTCCAACGGACCCGTCGGGGCCTCCGCTCCCATTAACGAGTGCAGCATCGTGCTCACATATGCCCCGACGTCCGCCCCCCTCCACACCTTCAGGAAGGCCAAGAATCCTCAGGTTGTTCCTCCTTGCGTTGTTTTCCAGTGCCTCCAACCTCTCCACACATCGTTTCTGATGTGCCTCCTGTATCTCCGACTTCACCACCAGGCCCTGTATATCGTTCTCATTCTCGGCTGCCTTCGCCTTCACGACACCGAAGCTCCTGCTCCTGGGTCTTTTGTTCCTCCTTTAGCCCTTCGATCGCCTGTAGTATCGGGGCCAACAACTCTTTCTTCATTTCCTTTTTTATCTCCTCCACGCAGCATTTCAAGAACTCTTGTTGTTCAGGGCCCCATATGAAACTGCCACCTTCCGACGCCATCTTGGTTTTTGCTTGCCTTCCTTGCCGTTGTTCCAAAGGATCCGCTGCAATCGGCCACTTTCCTCTCCTTTTTCCATCCGTGTCAGGGGGAACACCCTTCTGGTTTACCGCACGGTGTTTTTAGCCGTTAAAATTGCCGTTGGGGCTCCTATCAAGAGCCCAAAAGGTCCGTTCCACCGGGAGCTGCCGAAACGTGCGACTTAGCTGGTCATCGCCCGCACCCGGAAGTCCTGTTCAGGATTTTATAGACTTCAATCAAATCACCTCGTTCTTCTAAACTCCAGTGGAAATAAACCTGGTCTGTCTAATCCTTTCCTCGTAAGGCAGTCCACTCATTCCAGGTATCAATTAAGTAAACTTCCTCTGAACAGCCTAAGGAGATCAAAACTGCACACACAACTTGAGATATGGTCGAACCAAAGCCCTGTGTAAGTGAAGCATAACATCCTTACTTTTATGTTCAATTCCTCTCATAATAAAGGACGGCGTTTCCTTCGCCTTCGCAACGACCAGCTGCACCTGCATACTAACCTTCTGGGACTTGTGACCTAGAACATCCGGATCCCTCTGCGCCTTGGAATTCTGCAGTTGTTCTTTGTTTAAGTGATACTCCTGCTTCTTTATTCTTCCTGCCAAAGTGAACCACTTCACACCTTCCCACATTATCTGACCGCTTTTTTTGCCCACTCGCTCAACCTGTCTGCAACCTTCTGATGTCCTCTTCACAACATACCTACCTTCCTATCTATCTTTGTGCCATCTGCAAATTTAGTTGTCGTGCCTTCACTCCCCTCCTCCATGTCAATGATGTAAATTGTTAAAAGTTGAGACCCCTTATTCGTCACAACCTGCCAATCAGAATGAGGCCCCTTTTCTGCCAGTCAATGTCCTATCTATACTACAGCACAAGCTTTTATTTTCCACAGTAACCGTTGATATGGTACATTATTAAATTCCTTCTGAAAATCCAAGTACGTTAATACTCGCTTATTGTCACAAGTAGGCTTCCATGAAGTTACTGTGAAAAGCCCTAGTCGCCACATTCCGGCGCCTGTTCAGGGAGGCTGGTACGGGAATCGAACCCGCGCTGCTGCCTTGTTCTTGTTTAGCCCACTGTGCTAAACCAGCCCCTGGTTTACGTCTACAGGCTCCCCTTTAGCCACAGTGCGATTTACTCTTAGAGAACTCCATCTCTTTTGAGACCTGAGGATAAAGTCCATCAGGACCCGGAGCCTGGAGCTCTATCAGTTTGCTCAGTACTGCTTCCCCTACTGATTGTAATTTCACCGAGTCCTCTCTCTCCACCACCGCCTGATTACAGCCATTACTGGAATAATCTTTCTATCCTCTATAGTGAAGACACAAGCAGAATATTTGTTCAATTCATCCGCCATTTCCTCATTATCTATGAACTTCCCATTGTCACTCTGGGGCCGGCTCCGTAAGTTGTACTTTACGAGTCTGGCGGGCAGGGTCAATGCGGATCTATCGCGGTGGGACAGTCTTCCCCTGTCATTGGCAGGTCGGAAGCAGGCGGTTAAGGTGAACGTTTTGTCCGTGGATTTTACTTCTTTTCAGTGCCTACTGGTCTTTTTGTCGCAATTGTTTTTCATGTGGGTATAGGTTGATTTTGTGGTTTGTGTGGGCAGATACGGTGGCAAGGATTAGAGGTTGGTACTTCAGAGAGTAACAGTAGCAGATAATTAAGAGGAGACATCAGGGGGGGGCCTGGCCCTTCCGAGCCTGTTATACCATTGAGCAGCGAATGTGGAGAAGGTATAGGGTTAGAGAGAGAGGCTGAAGTTTTTGTGGGTGAGGATGAAGGCAGGCTCTTGCAAGGGGTGGGGGTTGTGACCCTCCCGTCTGCCCCAGGGAAGGTCTCAGGGAGTCCTGTGGTGGTGGTCACGCTGAAAATATGGAGGCAATTTCGGTAACCCTTTAGGTTGGGGGCAGGGTCGAAGTTGTTGCTGTTCCGAGGGAACCACAGGGTTTTGGGGGGGGGGCGGGGGCGGGAGTTTGGGTGTCCCGCAAGGGGGAGGAATTCCGGGCATGCAGGTGCGGGATTTTGAAAAAAATGTTTTTTTCCCACCTTTCCGGTGGCACGTCGTTCCTCGTTATCGGTAATGGGGTTGGAGAGGGGTGGGGGTCTTGGCGATCTATGGGGGGATTATGGAGGAGGATAGAGGCGCCTGTGGAGGGAGTGAAGGGGCTGATACAGCCATACAGGTGATACAAAGAGTGCACCTGACGAAGTTGAGGATGAGCTGGTTGTTTTGAGGGGGTGGAGGATATTTGTGAGCGGTGTGGAGGGGCCCAGCCAATCACGTACTCGTGTTCCGGTCCTGCCGAAGTTGGAGAGGTTTTGGGGGTTGTTCTTCAGCCACCATGTCGGACCTGGGTTCAGAGCCCAGTCCCCTGGGGGCCATATTCGGGGGTGTCGGACTTGCCGGAGCTGCAGACGGGAGCGGGGCAGATGTTTTAGCCTTCGCCTTGTTGATCGCTCGCCGGAGGGTCCTGTTGGGATGGAGGTCTGCCCCACTACCCTGTGCCTCGGGAATTTAATGGAGTTCTTGCACTTCGAAAAGGTGACATTCGCTTTCAGGGGGGGTTCCGTAAAAGATAGGGTTTGTTTATACTACATTTTGGGGAGCTGGCTGCCATCAACTGCTGGCGGAGGGGGGGGTGGAAAGAGGTGGTTGGGGGTGTTGGTGTTGGGTTTATTTTGTTTCGTAATGTGTTAAATGTAAATGAAAAAATAAAAATACTTATTTTAAAAAACAACCTTCCATTGTCACTCTGTAGAGGACCAACACTCCCTTCACTTTTTTCTTTTTAAAAACCTGCCCAAAGTCTTGCTATCCTTTCTTAAATTTCTCACTATCTTCCTCTCGTACTCTAATTTCTTTTTCCTGATGAACCTTTTTGTCATTCTCTGCCGTTCTTTATACTCCGACCAATCATCGGATCTGCCACCAATCTTGACGCAGTTAATTGCTTTATCCTTACATTTGATGCTTTCCTCAACTTCTTTAGTTATCCACAAATGTTGGGTCCTCCCCGTAGAATTTTTGTTTACCGTGGAAATTTTCTTATTCTGTGATATTCTGAAATATCCCCTTAAATATCTGCCACTGTTACTCTTATTGACCTGTCCTCTAGCCTTGTATCCCAGTTCACATCGGCTCTCGCACCCACGAGTTGCCATTATTTAAGTTTAAAGCACAAGTCTTTCGATCACTGGATATAAAATTCAACCATAGTGTGGTTGCTGCCACCTAGGAGTGCCTTCACTCTGAGTGGTGTGCGCTATGCTGCGCGGGTCGGAAGCATGGTGTACGCTATGCGACACGGGTCAGAAGCGTGGTGTGCGCTATGCGGCATGGGTCGGAAACGTGTGGCGCTATGTGGCGTGGGTCGGAAACGTGGTGTGCGCTATGCGACACGGGTCGGAAGTGTGGTGTGCGCTATGCGGTGTGGGTCGGAAGCGTGGTATGTACCATGCGACGCAGGTCGGACGTGTGGTGTGCGCTATGCAGCGTGGGTCGGAAGCATGTGCGCTATGTGACGCAGGTCGGACGCGTGGTATGTGCCATGCGACGCAGGTCGGACGCGTGGTGAGCGCTATGCGGCGTGGGTCGGAAGTGTGGTGAGCGCTATGCAGTGTGGGTCGGACGCGTGGTATGTGCCATGCGATGCAGGTCGGACGCGTGGTATGTGCCATGCAGTGCAGGCCGGATGCGCGGTGTGCGCTATGCGGCGCTGGCCGGACCCCGCGCACATGGTGTGCACTATCAGACTATTCCTACTGTTGCTCCGTTAATCTTGCCGACCTTGTTTCCTAATGCAGGATTTGATCAAGTTGGAGACGATGGATGTTTTGCGAACTCCTACCCGACAGCGAGCCATGATCACCTGCTCTCATTTACTGTATCCTTTTCACCCTGGGCTGGTGCACGGTCAATTCCAGCCCACAGGCCCCGAGTCGCAACACAAGTGAATTCACCAATAATTCTGGTCAGAATACCCTTGGCTGCTCAATAATTGCAGTCGCCAGGTTTGTAAGTTGAAACACAATTGCTGTTTATTTAGCAACAAGATTAATGGTGAAATATGCAGTTGGTTAAATATTAATAAGTACCTAACTCCTACTGTAACTTGCCTTCCCTACCCCCTCTATAAACACACACGCACAAGACAGACAAACACAGAGGGTGGGAGGGGGGGGGAGGTAAATGCTTCAGACGATGGGTCCCTGCAGCTTTTCTCCACAGTAAGCTTGGGCAGCACGGTAGCACAGTGGTTAGCACGGTTGCTTTACAGCACCAGGGTCAAAGGTTCGGTTCCCGGATTCTCTGATTTTGCGGAGTCTGCACGTTCTCGCCCATGTCTGCGTGAGTTTCCTCCGGGTGCTCCAGTTTCCTCCCACAGTCCAAAGATGTGCAGATTAGGTGGATTGGCCATGCTAAATTGCCCTTCGTGTCCACTAAGGTTAAAGTGGGGTTACTGGTTACCGGGATAGGCTGGAGGTGTGAGGCTTAAGTGGAGTGCTCTTTCCAAGAGCTGGTGCAGACTCGATGGGCCGAATGGCCTTCTGCACTGTAAATTCTATGTAATCTATGAGTTACAGTCCTTGTTTTCGCAGCCTATACTCTCCATTTTCCCTGGAGAGACCGAGCCCCTGTATCATCAGACTCTGCTCTCAGTTTGTGGGCTGCTCAAGGCTCCGTTTTCAGAAATCCAACACCCACAGGCCTATTGGAGAGAGGGAGTTGGCCTGGATCTTTGGAGAGCTTAGCAGCAGTTTTCTGGAGAGGATTTAGCTGGATCTTTCACCTCTGCTGCCAGAATCACAAGCAAAACTAAAATAGAACCTTGTTACTCTGAAAAACATTCCAGAGGGATAATATCCAATCACCACCTGTTACCGGGCAGAGTACAGCCTTTTGGGCCAATTCATTGGTCTCCTGCCAAATCAAGCAAACCGAGTCCCAGCCAATCTCTGTCATTGATACCGGTTCACAACTTAAATCAGCACAGCCTTCTGGATCCTTCCATTTGAATTCAAGGCACAGGCCAATGCTTTGTTCCTCTTGAATTAAAATGCCTTAAAGCCAACAGCAAAAATAAAAGAAGGGGAAATAACGGAATAGACGGGAACCAATAGGAAGGAGGATCCTAACTTGCAATTCGGCCCTATTTGGGGGAGGTCTGAGATTTGGGCAGGGGGAGAGCGAGGTGGGATTTGGGCTGGGGGGAGAGCGAGGTGGGATTTGGGCTGGGGGGGAGTGAGGTGGGATATGGGCAGGGGGGAGAGCGAGGTGGTATTTGGCCAGGAGGAGTGAGGTGGGATTTGGGCAGGGGGAGAGTGAGGTGGATTTGGGCAGGGGGGGAGGGCGAGGTGGGATTTGGGCAGGGGGGGAGGGCGAGGTGGGATTTGGGCAGGGGGGGGGGAGAGCGAGGTGGGATTTGGGCAGGCGGAGAGCGAGGTGGGATATGGGCAGGGGGGAGAGCGAGGTGGTATTTGGCCAGGGGGAGTGAGGTGGGATTTGGGCAGGGGGAGGGGCGAGGTGGGATTTGGCAGGGGGAGGGGGTGAGGTGGGATTTGGGCTGGGGTGAGGGCGAGGTGGGATTTGGACAGGGGGCGGCGAGGTGGGATTGGGCAGGGGGGGAGCCGAGGTGGGATTTGGGCAGGGGAGGGCGAGGGGGATTTGGGCAGGGGGAGAGCGAGGTGGGATTTGGGCGGGGGGGGCGAGGTGGGATTTGGGCAGGGGAGAGCGAAGCGGGATTTTGGCAGGGGGGGGCGCGAGGCGGGATTTGGGCAGGGGGGAGCGAGGTGGATTTGGGCAGGGGAGGGCGAGGTGGGATTTGGGGAGGGCGAGGGGGGATTTGGGCAGGGGGGCGAGGTGGGATTTGGGCAGGGGGAGGGCGAGGGGAGATTTGGGCAGGGGGAGAGCGAGGTGGGATTTGGGCATGGGGGAGCGAGGTGGGATTTGGGCAGGGGGAGCGAGGGTGGGATTTGGGCAGGGGAGGGCGAGGGGGACTTTGAGCTGGGGGAGGGGGCGTGGTGTGATTTGGGCAGGGGGAGGGGGCGAGGTGAGATTTGGGCAGGGGGGGAGCGAGGTGGGATTTGGGCTGGGGGAGGGGGCAAGGTGGGATTTGGGCAGGGGGAGGGGGCGTGGTGGGATTTGGGCAGGTGGAGGGGGCGAGGTGGGATTTGGGCAGGGGGAGGGGGCGTGGTGGGATTTGGGCAGGGGGGAGGGGGCGTGGTGGGATTTTAGGGAGGATGAGGAGGGATTTGGGTGGGGGCCCTCACCCCGCCCCCCCCCCCCCCCGCCCCCCCCCCCCCCAACCCGGGCTGAAACCCTCAGAGTGGGGATTCCATTTGGATTAAATCTTCTTCGTGGAGGGGCTTAGAAATTAGTTTTCTCCTTCTCCTTTCCACTCTGCGTATTGTCTCTTCCGCACTCTCCTCCTATCCCATTCCCGCTCCGGGGGTTATAATTCCCAACTCTGGCGTTCCCGTTCTCCTTGACCTGCGATGCAGGAAGCTGGATCCTGTGCTGAATGAGGCCGACATGTTTGAACTGATTAAAATCAGCCTGGACAGCGTGTTTGGACTTCCACCTCTGGGGAACCGACAAGAGCAAGGACGAGAGCTGCATGGACGTGAAGGACAGAGAGGTAGTCGCGCATTTCTGTCCCTCCTCCGAGCCGAGAGCCCCCGGTCTGGGCCTCTGACCCCTGAGAGGGTAAACACTAACCCGCTTTGTTCTCTTGTCAGATTCTCTACACTGAGACGCTGGGCGCACTGCAGGAGCTCTTGAAGCAGATCCTCATCCAGGACCTCAGCCCAGACGGCCTGCAGGCGGTGTTTAAGGTAAAGCTCGGGGATGGGTGGGAGAGTTGACGAACAAAGGTGAGCAAAGACGCGGAAGAAGCGTCTGGGTCGGGAGTGAAGGTGACTGCCCCACCCGACCCCAGACACGGGAAGAATTAGAGAGTTCTGCCGAGGAGCAGGAGCGATGCGTCCACACGAACAATAAGGAGGATTCTCTCTCTCTGTTCGGACTTCAGGCTGAAACTTAGCATTTCAGGATTAGGCAAGCTCCAAGGACAGACCATTCGGCCCGTTGTGTGTACTGGGACATGAGGTTAGGGTTGATGGGGCAGAGTGAGTGAGTGAATGCAGCAAGACGTCTATATTCGGGAACTCCAATCGCCTTGGTAACGAAGGAGAAGAGAATCAAGAAGGGAAATGTTGACCATTTCCTCCTCATTGCTGACATGGGGAATGGTCTGATTCTGTCCAGGAGATTTAGCAATGGCTAAATCGGCCAGTTAATTCCCAAGGATCGTCGACTGCAGGCCAGTGTTTGGGAGCGCATGTCCGACTGTGCCCAGGAAAACATCAGGACAAATCTGAGCCGGGAATTCTGCACTTGTTCAGGCTGAATCCCGGCCAGGTGAGCACATGGATGTTGGGTGACGGTGGGATACAGGTGGTGAGGTCGAACGAGACACGTGTCAGGCTTTTATTATCCCCATGTGCTAATCTTTTCACAATTTTTCCCCTCCCTCGCCTCTCGCCCTCCCTCCCTCCCTTTGTCCCTCCCACCCTCCCTCCCTCCCTTTGTCCCTTCCGTCCCTCCCTCCCTCCTCCGTCCGGCCCCCTCCCTCCGTCCGTCCGGCCCCCTCCCTCCGTCCGTCCGGCCCCCCTCCTCCGTCCGTCCGGTCCCCCTCCCTCCGTCCGTCCGGCCCCTCCCTCCGTCCGTCCGGCCCCCTCCCTCCGTCCGTCCGGCCCCCTCCCTCCGTCCGTCCGGCCCCCTCCCTCCGTCCGTCTGCCCTCCTCCCTCCGTCCGTCCGGCCCCCTCCCTCCGTCCGTCCGGCCCCTCCCTCCGTCCGTCCGGCCCCCTCCCTCCGTCCGTCCGGCCCCTCCCTCCGTCCGTCCGGCCCCCTCCCTCCGTCCGTCCGGCCCCCTCCCTCCGTCCGTCCGGCCCCCTCCCTCCGTCCGTCCGGCCCCTCCCTCCGTCCGTCCGGGCCCCCTCCCTCCGTCCGTCCGGGCCCCTCCCTCCGCCCCCTCCCTCCGTCCGTCCGGCCCCCTCCCTCCGTCCGTCCGGCCCCCTCCCTCCGTCCGTCCGGCCCCCTCCCTCCGTCCGTCCGGCCCCCTCCCTCCGTCCGTCCGGCCCCCTCCCTCCGTCCGTCGGCCCCCTCCCTCCGTCCGTCCGGCTCCCTCCCTCCGTCCGTCCGGCCCCTCCCTCCGTCCGTCCGGCCCCCTCCCTCCGTCCGTCCGGCCCCCTCCCTCCGTCCGTCCGGCCCCCTCCCTCCGTCCGTCCGGCCCCCTCGCTCCGTCCGTCCGGCCCCCTCGCTCCGTCCGTCCGGCCCCCTCGCTCCGTCCGTCCGGCCCCCTCGCTCCGTCCGTCCGGCCCCCTCGCTCCGTCCGTCCGGCCCCTCCTCCGTCCGTCCGGCCCCCTCCTTCCGTCCGTCCGGCCCCCTCCTCCGTCCGTCCGGCCCCCTCCCTCCGTCCGTCCGGCCCCCTCCCTCCGTCCGTCCGGCCCCCTCCCTCCGTCCGTCCGGCCCCCTCCCTCCGTCCGTCCGGCCCCCTCCCTCCGTCCGTCCGGCCCCCTCCCTCCGTCCGTCCGGCCCCCTCCCTCCGTCCGCCCCCCTCCCCCGCCCCTCGGCCTCCGGCCCCCTCCTCCGTCCGTCCGGCCCCCTCCCTCCGTCCGTCCGGCCCCCTCCCTCCGTCCGTCCGGCCCCCTCGCTCCGTCCGTCCGGCCCCCTCGCTCCGTCCGTCCGGCCCCCTCGCTCCGTCCGTCCGGCCCCTCGCTCCGTCCGTCCGGCCCCCTCGCTCCGTCGTCCGGCCCCCTCGCTCCGTCCGTCCGGCCCCTCCTTCCGTCCGTCCGGCCCCCTCCTTCCGTCCGTCCGGCCCCCTCCCTCCGTCCGTCCGGCCCCCTCCCTCCGTCCGTCCGGCCCCCTCCCTCCGTCCGTCCGGCCCCCTCCCTCCGTCCGCCCTCCCCGGCCCCCCTCCCTCCGTCCGTCCGGCCCCCTCCCTCCGTCCGTCCGGCCCCCTCCCTCCGTCCGTCCGGCCCCCTCCCTCCGTCCGTCCGGCCCCCTCCCTCCGTCCGTCCGGCCCCCTCCCTCCGTCCGTCCGGCCCCCTCCCTCCGTCCGTCCGGCCCCCTCCCTCCGTCCGTCCGGCCCCCTCCCTCCGTCCGTCCGGCCCCCTCCCTCCGTCCGTCCGGCCCCCTCCCTCCGTCCGTCCGGCCCCCTCCCTCCGTCCGTCCGGCCCCCTCCCTCCGTCCGTCCGGCCCCCTCCCTCCGTCCGTCCGGCCCCCTCCCTCCGTCCGTCCGGCCCCCTCCCTCCGTCCGTCCGGCCCCCTCCCTCCGTCCGTCCGGCCCCCTCCCTCCGTCCGTCCGGCCCCCTCCTCCGTCCGTCCGGCCCCCTCCCTCCGTCCGTCCGGCCCCCTACCTCCGTACGTCCGGCCCCCTACCTCCGTCCGTCCGTCCCCCTTCCCTCCGTCCGTTCCCCCTTCCCTCCGTCCGTCCCCCTTCCCTCCGTCCGTTCCCCCTTCCCTCCGTCCGTTCCCCCTTCCCTCCGTCCGTCCCGCCCGCCCTCTTTCCGTCACGCCCACGTGCCCCCTCCCTCCGTTTCACCCTCCGTCCCTGCCGCCCGCCCTCCCTCCCTCCCTCCCTCCGTCCCGCCCGCCCTCCCTCCGTCCCGCCCGCCCTCCCTCCGTCCCGCCCGCCCGCCCTCCCTCCGTCCCGCCCGCCCGCCCTCCCTCCGTCCCGCCCGCCCGCCCTCCCTCCGTCCCGCCCGCCCGCCCTCCCTCCGTCCCGCCCGCCCGCCCTCCCTCCGTCCCGCCCGCCCGCCCTCCCTCCGTCCCGCCCGCCCGCCCTCCCTCCGTCCCGCCCGCCCGCCCTCCCTCCGTCCCGCCCGCCCGCCCTCCCTCCGTCCCGCCCGCCCGCCCTCCCTCCGGCCCGCCCGCCCGCCCTCCCTCCGTCCCGCCCGCCCTCCCTCCGTCCCGCCCGCCCGCCCTCCCTCCGTCCCGCCCGCCCGCCCGCCCTCCCTCCGTCCCGCCGCCCGCCCTCCCTCCGTCCCGCCCTCCCTCCGTCCCGCCCGCCCGCCCTCCCTCCGTCCCGCCCGCCCGCCCTCCCTCCGTCCCGCCCGCCCTCCCTCCGTCCCGCCCGCCCTCCCTCCGTCCCGCCCGCCCTCCCTCCGTCCCGCCCGCCTCCCTCCGTCCGCCCGCCCTCCCTCCGTCCCGCCCGCCCTCCTCCGTCCCGCCCGCCCTCCCTCCGTCCCGCCCGCCCTCCCTCCGTCCCGCCCGCCCTCCCTCCGTCCCGCCCTCCGTCCCGCCCGCCCGCCCTCCGTCCCGCCCGCCCTCCGTCCCGCCCGCCCGCCCTCCGTCCCGCCCGCCCGCCCTCCGTCCCGCCCGCCCTCCCTCCGTCCCGCCCGCCCTCCCTCCGTCCCGCCCGCCCTCCCTCCGTCCCGCCCGCCCTCCCTCCGTCCCGCCCGCCCTCCCTCCGTCCCGCCCGCCCTCCCTCCGTCACGCCCTCCTTCCGTCACGCCCTCCTTCCGTCACTCCCGTCACGCCCGCCCTCGCTTCCTCCACGCCCGCCCTCCCTCCGTCCCACCCCTCCCTCGTCCCACCCCTCCCTCGTCCCACCCCTCCCTCGTCCCACCCCTCCCTCCCTTCGTCCCACCCCTCCCTCCCTTCGTCCCACCCCTCCCTACCTCCGTCCCCTCCCTCCCTCTGTCCCCTCCCTCCCTCCGTCCCCCCTCCCTCCGTCCCCCCCGTCCCCTCCCTGCCTCCCTCCGTCCCTCCACCCCGTCCCCCCCGCCCCGTCCCTCCCTCTCTCCGCCGCTCTCTGTTCCCCTCTCTCTCTCCCTCCAGCATATTGAAGGTTGGATCACATCGAGCAAGGACTGGGAACGAGAGCGTGCGGTGATCACCACCTCCAAACTGCTGCTCTTTTACTTGGAGAAGCTGAATGTTCGAGTAAGTCTTGTTTCTCTCTGGGATCAGTATAAATCACAGAGATCCTGTATTAATCCCCAATCAGACACTGGATACAGTATAAATCACAGAGATCCTGTATTAATCCCCAATTAGACACTGGGATACAGTATAAATCACAGAGACCCTGTATTAATCCCCAATCAGACACTGGGATACAGTATAAATCACAGAGATCCTGTATTAATCCCCAATCAGACACTGGGATACAGTATAAATCACAGAGATCCTGTATTAATCCCCAATCAGACACTGGGATACAGTATAAATCACAGAGACCCTGTATTAATCCCCAATCAGACACTGGGATACAGTATAAATCACAGAGATCCTGTATTAATCCCCAATCAGACACTGGGATACAGTATAAATCACAGAGATCCTGTATTAATCCCCAATCAGACACTGGGATACAGTATAAATCACAGAGATCCTGTATTAATCCCCAATCAGACACTGGGATACAGTATAAATCACAGAGATCCTGTATTAATCCCCAATCAGACACTGATACAGTATAAATCACAGAGACCCTGTATTAATTCCCAATCAGTCACTGGGATACAGTATAAATCACAGAGATCCTGTATTAATCCCCAATCAGACACTGGGATACAGTATAAATCACAGAGATCCTGTATTAATCCCCAATCAGACACTGATACAGTATAAATCACATAGACCCTGTATTAATCCCCAATCAGACACTGGGATACAGTATAAATCACAGAGATCCTGTATTAATCCCCAATCAGACACTGGGATACAGTATAAATCACAGAGACCCTGTATTAATCCCCAATCAGTCACTGGGATACAGTATGAATCACAGATCCTGTATCAATCCCCAATCAGACACTGGGATACAGTATAAATCACAGAGATCCTGTATTAATCCCCAATCAGACACTGATACAGTATAAATCACAGAGATCCTGTATTAATCCCCAATCAGACACTGGGATACAGTATAAATCACAGAGATCCTGTATTAATCCCCAATCAGACACTGGGATACAGTATAAATCACAGAGATCCTGTATTAATCCCCAATCAGACACTGGTACAGTATAAACCACAGAGATCCTGTATTAATCCCCAATCAGACACTGGGATACAGTATAAATCACAGAGACCCTGTATTAATCCCCAATCACACACTGGGATACAGTATAAATCACAGAGATCCTGTATTAATCCCCAATCACACACTGGGATACAGTATAAACCACAGAGATCCTGTATTAATCCCCAATCAGACACTGGGATACAGTATAAATCACAGAGATCCTGTATTAATCCCCAATCAGACACTGGGATACAGTATAAATCACAGAGATCCTGTATTAATCCCCAATCAGACACTGATACAGTATAAATCACAGAGATCCTGTATTAATCCCCAATCGGACACTGGGATACAGTATAAATCACAGAGATCCTGTATTAATCCCCAATCAGACACTGGGATACAGTATAAATCACAGAGACCCTGTATTAATCCCCAATCAGACACTGATACAGTATAAATCACAGATCCTGTTTAATCCCCAATCAGACACTGGGATACAGTATAAATCACAGATCCTGTTTAATCCCCAATCAGACACTGGGATACAGTATAAATCACAGAGACCCTGTATTAATCCCCAATCAGACACTGGGATACAGTATAAATCACAGAGATCCTGTATTAATCCCCAATCAGACACTGGGATACAGTATAAATCACAGAGATCCTGTATTAATCCCCAATCAGACACTGATACAGTATAAATCACATAGACCCTGTATTAATCCCCAATCAGACACTGGGATACAGTATAAATCACAGAGATCCTGTATTAATCCCCAATCAGACACTGGGATACAGTATAAATCACAGAGACCCTGTATTAATCCCCAATCAGTCACTGGGATACAGTATAAATCACAGATCCTGTATTAATCCCCAATCAGACACTGATACAGTATAAATCACAGAGACCCTGTATTAATCACCAATCAGACACTGGGATACAGTATGAATCACAGACCCTGTATTAATCCCCAATCAGTCACTGGGATACAGTATAAATCACAGAGATCCTGTATTAATCCCCAATCAGACACTGTGATACAGTATAAATCACATAGATCCTGTATTAATCCCCAATCAGACACTGGGATACAGTATAAATCACAGAGATCCTGTATTAATCCCCAATCAGTCACTGGGATACAGTATAAATCACAGAGATCCTGTATTAATCCCCAATCAGACACTGGGATACAGTATAAATCACAGAGATTCTGTATTAATCCCCAATCAGACACTGGGATACAGTATAAATCACAGAGATCCTGTATTAATCCCCAATCAGACACTGGGATACAGTATAAATCACAGAGACCCTGTATTAATCCCCAATCAGACACTGGGATACAGTATAAATCACAGAGACCCTGTATTAATCCCCAATCAGACACTGGGATACAGTATAAATCACAGAGATCCTGTATTAATCCCCAATCAGACACTGGGATACAGTATAAATCACAGAGATCCTGTA
Source organism: Scyliorhinus torazame (assembly GCF_047496885.1). Lineage (NCBI taxonomy): Eukaryota > Metazoa > Chordata > Chondrichthyes > Carcharhiniformes > Scyliorhinidae > Scyliorhinus > Scyliorhinus torazame. Next base: position 142,846 of record NW_027308063.1, read on the forward strand.
TTAATCCCCAATCAGACACTGGGATACAGTATAAATCACAGAGATCCTGTATTAATCCCCAATCAGACACTGGGATACAGTATAAATCACAGAGACCCTGTATTAATCCCCAATCAGACACTGGGATCAGTATAAATCACAGAGATCCTGTATTAATCCCCAATCAGTCACTGGGATACAGTATAAATCACAGAGACCCTGTATTAATCCCCAATCAGTCACTGGGATCAGTATAAATCACAGAGATCCTGTATTAATCCCCATTCAGACACTGGGATACAGTATAAATCACAGAGACCCTGTATTAATCCCCAATCAGATACTGATACAGTATAAATCACAGAGATCCTGTATTAATCCCCAATCAGACACTGGGATACAGTATAAATCACAGAGATCCTGTATTAATCCCCAATCAGACACAGGGATACAGTATAAATCACAGAGACCCTGTATTAATCCCCAATCAGACACTGGGATACAGTATAAATCACAGATCCTGTATTAATCCCCAATCAGACACTGGGATACAGTATAAATCACAGAGATCCTGTATTAATCCCCAATCAGACACTGGGATACAGTATAAATCACAGAGATCCTGTATTAATCCCCAATCAGACACTGGGATACAGTATAAATCACAGAGATCCTGTATTAATCCCCAATCAGACACTGATACAGTATAAATCACAGAGACCCTGTATTAATCCCCAATCAGTCACTGGGATACAGTATAAATCACAGAGATCCTGTATTAATCCCCAATCAGACACTGGGATACAGTATAAATCACAGAGATCCTGTATTAATCCCCAATCAGACACTGATACAGTATAAATCACATAGACCCTGTATTAATCCCCAATCAGACACTGGGATACAGTATAAATCACAGAGATCCTGTATTAATCCCCAATCAGACACTGGGATACAGTATAAATCACAGAGACCCTGTATTAATCCCCAATCAGTCACTGGGATACAGTATGAATCACAGATCCTGTATCAATCCCCAATCAGACACTGGGATACAGTATAAATCACAGAGATCCTGTATTAATCCCCAATCAGACACTGATACAGTATAAATCACAGAGATCCTGTATTAATCCCCAATCAGACACTGGGATACAGTATAAATCACAGAGATCCTGTATTAATCCCCAATCAGACACTGGGATACAGTATAAATCACAGAGATCCTGTATTAATCCCCAATCAGACACTGGTACAGTATAAACCACAGAGATCCTGTATTAATCCCCAATCAGACACGGGGATACAGTATAAATCACAGAGACCCTGTATTAATCCCCAATCACACACTGGGATACAGTATAAATCACAGAGATCCTGTATTAATCCCCAATCACACACTGGGATACAGTATAAACCACAGAGATCCTGTATTAATCCCCAATCAGACACTGGGATACAGTATAAATCACAGAGATCCTGTATTAATCCCCAATCAGACACTGGGATACAGTATAAATCACAGAGATCCTGTATTAATCCCCAATCAGACACTGATACAGTATAAATCACAGAGATCCTGTATTAATCCCCAATCGGACACTGGGATACAGTATAAATCACAGAGATCCTGTATTAATCCCCAATCAGACACTGGGATACAGTATAAATCACAGAGACCCTGTATTAATCCCCAATCAGACACTGATACAGTATAAATCACAGATCCTGTTTAATCCCCAATCAGACACTGGGATACAGTATAAATCACAGATCCTGTTTAATCCCCAATCAGACACTGGGATACAGTATAAATCACAGAGACCCTGTATTAATCCCCAATCAGACACTGGGATACAGTATAAATCACAGAGATCCTGTATTAATCCCCAATCAGACACTGGGATACAGTATAAATCACAGAGATCCTGTATTAATCCCCAATCAGACACTGATACAGTATAAATCACATAGACCCTGTATTAATCCCCAATCAGACACTGGGATACAGTATAAATCACAGAGATCCTGTATTAATCCCCAATCAGACACTGGGATACAGTATAAATCACAGAGACCCTGTATTAATCCCCAATCAGTCACTGGGATACAGTATAAATCACAGATCCTGTATTAATCCCCAATCAGACACTGATACAGTATAAATCACAGAGACCCTGTATTAATCACCAATCAGACACTGGGATACAGTATGAATCACAGACCCTGTATTAATCCCCAATCAGTCACTGGGATACAGTATAAATCACAGAGATCCTGTATTAATCCCCAATCAGACACTGTGATACAGTATAAATCACATAGATCCTGTATTAATCCCCAATCAGACACTGGGATACAGTATAAATCACAGAGATCCTGTATTAATCCCCAATCAGTCACTGGGATACAGTATAAATCACAGAGATCCTGTATTAATCCCCAATCAGACACTGGGATACAGTATAAATCACAGAGATTCTGTATTAATCCCCAATCAGACACTGGGATACAGTATAAATCACAGAGATCCTGTATTAATCCCCAATCAGACACTGGGATACAGTATAAATCACAGAGACCCTGTATTAATCCCCAATCAGACACTGGGATACAGTATAAATCACAGAGACCCTGTATTAATCCCCAATCAGACACTGGGATACAGTATAAATCACAGAGATCCTGTATTAATCCCCAATCAGACACTGGGATACAGTATAAATCACAGAGATCCTGTATTAATCCCCAATCAGTCACTGGGATACAGTATAAATCACAGAGATCCTGTATTAATCCCCAATCAGACACTGGGATACAGTATAAATCACAGAGATTCTGTATTAATCCCCAATCAGACACTGGGATACAGTATAAATCACAGAGATCCTGTATTAGTCCCCAATCAGACACTGGGATACAGTATAAATCACAGAGACCCTGTATTAATCCCCAATCAGACACTGGGATACAGTATAAATCACAGAGACCCTGTATTAATCCCCAATCAGACACTGGGATACAGTATAAATCACAGAGATCCTGTATTAATCCCCAATCAGACACTGGGATACAGTATAAATCACAGAGATCCTGTATTAATCCCCAATCAGACACTGGGATACAGTATAAATCACAGAGACCCTGTATTAATTCCCAATCAGACACTGGGATACAGTATAAATCACAGACATCCTGTATTAATCCCCAATCAGACACTGGGATACAGTATAAATCACAGAGACCCTGTATTAATCCCCAATCAGTCACTGGGATACTGTATAAATCAGAGAGACCCTGTATTAATCCCCAATCAGTCACTGGGATACAGTATAAATCACAGATCCTGTATTAATCCCCAATCAGACACTGGGATACAGTGTAAATCACAGAAATCCTGTATTAATCCGCAATCAGACACTGGGATACAGTATAAATCACAGATCCTGTATTAATCCCCAATCAGACACTGGGATACAGTGTAAATCACAGAAATCATGTATTAATCCGCAATCAGACACTGGGATACAGTATAAATCACAGATCCTGTATTAATCCCCAATCAGACACTGGGATACAGTATAAATCACAGAGATCCTGTATTAATCCCCAATCAGACACTGGGATACAGTATAAATCACAGAGATCCTGTATTAATCCCCAATCAGACACTGGGATACAGTATAAATCACAGAGGCCCTGTATTAATCCCCAATCAGACACTGGGATACAGTATAAATCACAGAGATCCTGTATTAATCCCCAATCAGACACTGGGATACAGTATAAATCACAGAGATCCTGTATTAATCCCCAATCAGACACTGGGATACAGTATAAATCACAGGGACCCTGTATTAATCCCCAATCAGACACTGGGATACAGTATAAATCACAGAGACCCTGTATTAATCCCCAATCAGACACTGGGATACAGTATAAATCACAGAGACCCTGTATTAATCCCCAATCAGACACTGGGATACAGTATAAATCACAGAGATCCTGTATTAATCCCCAATCAGACACTGGGATACAGTATAAATCACAGAGACCCTGTATTAATCCCCAATCAGTCACTGGGATACAGTATAAATCAGAGACCCTGTATTAATCCCCAATCAGTCACTGGGATACAGTATAAATCACAGAGACCCTGTATTAATCCCCAATCAGACACTGATACAGTATAAATCACAGAGATCCTGTATTAATCCCCAATCAGACACTGGGATACAGTATAAATCACAGAGACCCTGTATTAATCCCCAATCAGACACTGGGATACAGTATAAATCACAGAGATCCTGTATTAATCCCCAATCAGACACTGGGATACAGTATAAATCACAGAGACCCTGTATTAATCCCCAATCAGTCACTGGGATACAGTATAAATCACAGAGACCCTGTATTAATCCCCAATCAGACACTGGGATACAGTATAAATCACAGAGATCCTGTATTAATCCCCAATCAGACACTGGGATACAGTATAAATCACAGAGATCCTGTATTAATCCCCAATCAGACACTGGGATACAGTATAAATCACAGGGACCCTGTATTAATCCCCAATCAGACACTGGGATACAGTATAAATCACAGAGACCCTGTATTAATCCCCAATCAGACACTGGGATACAGTATAAATCACAGAGACCCTGTATTAATCCCCAATCAGACACTGGGATACAGTATAAATCACAGAGATCCTGTATTAATCCCCAATCAGACACTGGGATACAGTATAAATCACAGAGACCCTGTATTAATCCCCAATCAGTCACTGGGATACAGTATAAATCACAGAGACCCTGTATTAATCCCCAATCAGTCACTGGGATACAGTATAAATCACAGAGACCCTGTATTAATCCCCAATCAGACACTGATACAGTATAAATCACAGAGATCCTGTATTAATCCCCAATCAGACACTGGGATACAGTATAAATCTCACAGATCCTGTATTAATCCCCAATCAGACACTGGGATACAGTATAAATCACAGAGATCCTGTATTAATCCCCAATCAGACACTGGGATACAGTATAAATCACAGAGACCCTGTATTAATCCCCAATCAGACACTGGGATACAGTATAAATCACAGAGAGCCTGTATTAATCCCCAATCAGACACTGGGATACAGTATAAATCACAGAGACCCTGTATTAATCCCCAATCAGACACTGGGATACAGTATAAATCACAGAGATCCTGTATTAATCCCCAATCAGACACTGGGATACAGTATAAATCACAGAGACCCTGTATTAATCCCCAATCAGTCACTGGGATACAGTATAAATCACAGAGACCCTGTATTAATCCCCAATCAGACACTGATACAGTATAAATCACAGAGATCCTGTATTAATCCCCAATCAGACACTGGGATACAGTATAAATCACAGAGACCCTGTATTAATCCCCAATCAGACACTGGGATACAGTATAAATCACAGAGATCCTGTATTAATCCCCAATCAGACACTGGGATACAGTATAAATTACAGAGACCCTGTATTAATCCCCAATCAGTCACTGGGATACAGTATAAATCACAGAGATCCTGTATTAATCCCCAATCAGACACTGATACAGTATAAATCACAGAGATCCTGTATTAATCCCCAATCAGACACTGGGATACAGTATAAATCTCACAGATCCTGTATTAATCCCCAATCAGACACTGGGATACAGTATAAATCACAGAGATCCTGTATTAATCCCCAATCAGTATAAATCTCTGTGATTTATACTGTATCCCAGTGTCTGATTGGGGATTAATACAGGGTCTCTGTGATTTATACTGTATCCCAGTGTCTGATTGGGGATTAATACAGGATCTCTGTGATTTATACTGTATCCCAGTGTCTGATTGGGGATTAATACAGGATCTCTGTGATTTATACTGTATCCCAGTGTCTGATTGGGGATTAATACAGGGTCTCTGTGATTTATACTGTATCCCAGTGTCTGATTGGGGATTAATACAGGATCTGTGAGATTTATACTGTATCAGTGTCTGATTGGGGATTAATACAGGATCTCTGTGATTTATACTGTATCAGTGTCTGATTGGGGATTAATACAGGATCTCTGTGATTTATACTGTATCCCAGTGTCTGATTGAGGATTAATACAGGATCTCTGTGATTTATACTGTATCCCAGTGTCTGATTGGGGATTAATACAGGATCTATGTGATTTATACTGTATCCCAGTGTCTGATTGGGGATTAATACAGGATCTCTGTGATTTATACTGTATCCCAGTGACTGATTGGGGATTAATACAGGGTCTCTGTGATTTATACTGTATCCCAGTGTCTGATTGGGGATTAATACAGGATCTCTGTGATTTATACTGTATCCCAGTGTCTGATTGGGGATTAATACAGGATCTCTGTGATTTATACTGTATCCCAGTGACTGATTGGGGATTAATACCGGATCTCTGTGATTTATACTGTATCCCAGTGTCTGATTGGGGATTAATACAGAGTCTCTGTGATTTATACTGTATCCCAGTGTCTGATTGGGGATTAATACAGGGTCTCTGTGATTTATACTGTATCCCAGTGACTGATTGGGGATTAATACAGGATCTCTGTGATTTATTCTGATCCCAGTGACTGATTGGGGATGAATACAGGATCTTTGTGATTTATACTGTATCCCAGTGACTGATTGGGGATTAATACAGGATCTCTGTGATTTATACTGTATCCCAGTGACTGATTGGGGATTAATACAGGATCTCTGTGATTTATACTGTATCCCAGTGTCTGATTGGGGATTAATACAGGGTCTCTGTGATTTATACTGTATCCCAGTGACTGATTGGGGATGAATACAGGATCTCTGTGATTTATACTGTATCCCAGTGTCTGATTGGGGATTAATACAGGGTCTCGGTGATTTATACTGTATCCCAGTGACTGATTGGGGATTAATACAGGATCTCTGTGATTTATACTGTATCCCAGTGACTGATTGGGAATTAATACAGGGTCTCTGTGATTTATACTGTATCCCAGTGTCTGATTGGGGATTAATACAGGGTCTCTGTGATTTATACTGTATCAGTGTCTGATTGGGGATTAATACAGGGTCTCTGTGATTTATACTGTATCCCAGTGTCTGATTGGGGATTAATACAGGGTCTCTGTGATTTATACTGTATCAGTGTCTGATTGGGGATTAATATAGGGTCTCTGTGATTTATACTGTATCCCAGTGTCTGATTGGGGATTAATACAGGGTCTCTGTGATTTATACTGTATCCCAGTGACTGATTGGGGATTAATACAGGATCTCTGTGATTTATACTGTATCCCAGTGTCTGATTGGGGATTAATACAGGGTCTCTGTGATTTATACTGTATCCCAGTGACTGATTGGGGATTAATACAGGATCTCTGTGATTTATAGTCACTGTGCTGGGACTGTGTCAGTGTGTACTCCAGTCTGTCACTGTTCAGCTCCAGGGTCCCATGTTCGATTCCCGGCTTGGGTCACTGTCTGTGCGGAGTCTGCACGTTCTCCCCGTGTCTGCGCGGGTTTCCTCCGGGTGCTCCGGTTTCCTCCCACAGTCCAGAAAGATGTGCAGGTTAGGTGAATTGGACATTCTGAATTCTCCCTCAGTGTACCCGAACAGGCGCCGGAATGTGGCAACTAGCTTTTCACGTAACTTCATTGCAAGTAAGCCTACTTGTGACAATAAAGATTATTATTAAATATAATCGGCAATCTGTCCTGGGGTTGTTTGATGGGGACAGTGTTGAGAGACCTTTACTGTGTCCCTAACCCCGTGCTGTACCTGTCCTGGGAGTGTTTGATGGGGACAGTGTAGAGGGAGCTTTACTCTGTATCTAACCCCGTGCTGTACCTGTCCTGGGAGTGTTTGATGGGGACAGTGTAGAGGGAGCTTTGCTCTGTATCTAACCCCGTGCTGTACCTGTCCTGGGAGTGTTTGATGGGGACAGTGTAGAGGGAGCTTTACTCTGTATCTAACCCCGTGCTGTACCTGTCCTGGGAGTGTTTGCTGGGGACAGTGTAGGGGGAGCTTTGCTCTGTATCTAACCCCGTGCTGTACCTGTCCTGGGAGTGTTTGATGGGGACAGTGTAGAGGGAGATTTACTCTGTATCTAACCCCGTGCTGTACCTGTCCTGGGAGTGTTTGATGGGGACAGTGTAGAGGGAGCTTTACTCTGTATCTAACCCCGTGCTGTACCTGTCCTGGGAGTGTTTGATAGGGACAGTGTAGAGGGAGCTTTACTCTGTATCTAACCCCGTGCTGTACCTGTCCTGGGAGTGTTTGATGGGGACAGTGTAGAGGGAGCTTTACTCTGTATCTAACCCCGTGCTGTACCTGTCCTGGGAGTGTTTGATGGGGACAGTGTAGCGGGAGCTTTACTCTGTATCTAACCCCGTGCTGTACCTGTCCTGGGAGTGTTTGATGGGGACAGTGTCGAGGGAGCTTTACTCTGAATCTAACCCCATGTGTACCTGTCCTGGGAGTGTTTGATGGGGACAGTGTAGAGGGAGCTTTACTCTGTATCTAGAACATAGGACATAGAACAATACAGCGCAGTACAGGCCCTTCGGCCCACGATGTTGCACCGAAACAAAAGCCATCTAACCTACGCTATGCCATTATCATCCATATGTTTATCCAATAAACTTTTAAATGCCCTCAATGTTGGCGAGTTCACTACTGTAGCAGGTAGGGCATTCCACGGCCTCACCACTCTTTGCGTAAAGAACCTACCTCTGACCTCTGTCCTATATCTATTACCCCTCAGTTTAAAGTTATGTCCCCTTGTGCCAGCCATTTCCATCCGCGGGAGAAGGCTCTCACTGTCCACCCTATCCAACCCCCTAATCATTTTGTATGCCTCTATTAAGTCTCCTCTTAACCTTCTTCTCTCCAACGAAAACAACCTCGAGTCCATCAGCCTTTCCTCATAAGATTTTCCCTCCATACCAGGCAACATCCTGGTAAATCTCCTCTGCACCCGCTCCAAAGCCTCCACGTCCTTCCTATAATGCGGTGACCAGAACTGTACGCAATACTCCAAATGCGGCCGGACCAGAGTTCTGTACAGCTGCAACATGACCTCCTGACTCCGGAACTCAATCCCTCTACCAATAAAGGCCAACACTCCATAGGCCTTCTTCACAACCCTATCAACCTGGGTGGCAACTTTCAGGGATCTATGTACATGGACACCTAGATCCCTCTGCTCATCCACACTTTCAAGAACTTTTCCATTAGCCAAATATTCCACATTCCTGTTATTCCTTCCAAAGTGAATCACCTCACACTTCTCTACATTAAACTCCATTTGCCACCTCTCAGCCCAGCTCTGCAGCTTATCTATATCCCTCTGTAACCTGCTACTTCCTTCCACACTATCGACAACACCACCGACTTTAGTATCGTCTGCAAATGTACTCACCCACCCTTCTGCGCCTTCCTCTAGGTCATTGATAAAAATGACAAACAGCAACGGCCCCAGAACAGATCCTTGTGGTACTCCACTTGTGACTGAACTCCATTCTGAACATTTCCCATCAACCACCACCCTCTGTCTTCTTTCAGCTAGCCAATTTCTGATCCACATCTCTAAATCACCCTCAATCCCCAGCCTCCGTATTTTCTGCAATAGCCTACCATGGGGAACCTTATCAAACGCTTTGCTGAAATCCATATACACCACATCAACTGCTCTACCCTCATCTACCTGTTCAGTCACCTTCTCAAAGAACTCGATAAGGTTTGTGAGGCATGACCTACCCTTCACAAAGCCATGCTGACTATCCCTGATCATATTATTCCTATCTAGATGATTATAAATCTTGTCTCTTATAATCCCCTCCAAGACTTTACCCACTACAGACGTGAGGCTCACCGGTCTATAGTTGCCGGGGTTGTCTCTGCTCCCTTTTTTGAACAAAGGGACCACATTTGCTATCCTCCAGTCCTCTGGCACTATTCCTGTAGCCAATGATGACATAAAAATCAAAGCCAATGGTCCAGCAATCTCTTCCCTGGCCTCCCAGAGAATCCTAGGATAAATCCCATCAGGTCCCGGGGACTTATCTATTTTCAGCCTGTCCAGAATTGCCAACACCTCTTCCCTACGTACCTCAATGCCATCTATTCTATTCACCTGGAGCTCAGCATTCTCCTCCACAACATTATCTTTTTCCTGAACGAATACTGACGAAAAATATTCATTTAGTATCTCGCCTATCTCTTCAGACTCTACACACAACTTCCCATCCCTGTCCTTGACTGGTCCTACTCTTTCCCTAGTCATTTGCTTATTCCTGACATACCTATAGAAAGCTTTTGGGTTTTCCTTGATCCTTCCTGCCAAATACTTCTCATGTCCCCTCCTTGCTCGTCTTAGCTCTCTCTTTAGATCCTTCCTCGCTACCTTGTAACTATCCATCGCCCTAACTGAAACTTCACGCCTCATCTTCACATAGGCCTCCTTCTTCCTCTTAACAAGAGATTCCACTTCTTTGGTAAACCACGGTTCCCTCGCTCGGCACCTTCCTCCCTGCCTGACTGGTACATACTTATCAAGAACACGCAGTAGCTGATCCTTGAACAAGCTCCACTTATCCAGTGTGTCCAACACTTGCAGCCTACTTCTCCACCTTATCCCCCCCAAGTCACGTCTAATGGCACCATAATTTCCCTTCCCCCAGCTATAACTCTTGCCCTGCGGTGTATACTTATCCCTTTCCATCCTTAACGTAAACGTCACCGAATTGTGGTCACTGTCCCCAAAGTGCTCACCTACCTCCAAATCCAACACCTGGCCTGGTTCATTACCCAAAACCAAATCCAATGTGGCCTCGCCTCTTGTTGGCCTGTCAACAAACTGTGTCAGGAAACCCTCCTGCACACACTGTACAAAAAACGACCCATCTAATGTACTCGAACTATATCTTTTCCAGTCAATATTTGGAAAGTTAAAGTCTCCCATAATAACTACCCTGTTACTTTCGCTCTTATCCAGGATCATCCTCGCCCTCCTTTCCTCTACATCCCTAGAACTATTTGGAGGCCTATAGAAGACTCCCAACAGTGTGACCTCTCCTTTCATGTTTCTAACCTCAGCCCATACTACCTCGGAAGATGAGTCCCCATCTAGCATCCTCTCCGCCACCGTAATACTGCTCTTGACTAGCAGCGCCACACCTCCCCCTCTTTTGCCTCCTTCTCTGAGCTTACTAAAACACCTAAACCCCGGAACCTGCAACATCCATTCCTGTCCCTGCTCTATCCATGTCTCCGAAATGGCCACAACATCGAAGTCCCAGGTACCAACCTATGCTGCCAGTTCCCCTACCTTATTTCGTATACTCCTGGCATTGAAGTAGACACACTTCAAACCACCTACCTGAACACTGGCCCCCTCCTGCGACGTCAAATCTGAGCTCCTGACCTCTCTACTCTCATTCTCCCTTACCCTAAAACTACAATCCAGGTTCCCATGCCCCTGCTGCATTAGTTTAAACCCCCCCAAAGAGCACTAACAAATCTCCCCCCCCCCCAGGATATTTGTGCCCCGCAGGTTCAGATGTAGACCATCCTGTCTGTAGAGGTCCCACCTTCCCCAGAAAGAGCCCCAGTTATCCAGAAATCTGAATCCCTCCCGCCTGCACCATCCCTGTAGCCACGTGTTTAATTGCTCTCTCTCCCTATTCCTCATCTCACTATCACGTGGCACGGGCAACAACCCAGAGATAACATCTCTGTTTGTTCTAGTTCTGAGCTTCCATCCTAGCTCCCTGAAAGCCTGCCTGACATCCTTATCCCCTTTCCTACCTATGTCGTTAGTGCCAATGTGGACCACGACTTGGGGCTGCTCCCCCTCCCCCTTAAGGACCCGGAAAACACGATCCGAGACATCACGTACCCTTGCACCTGGGAGGCAACATACCAAACGTGAGTCTCTCACGCTCCCACAAAATCTCCTATCTGTGCCCCTGACTATCGAGTCCCCAATTACTAATGCTCTGCTCCTCTCCCCCCTTCCCTTCTGAGCAACAGGGACAGACTCCGTGCCAGAGGCCCGTACCCCATGGCTTACCCCTGGTAAGTCCCCCCCCCCCCCACAAGTATCCAAAGCGGTATACTTGTTTCTCAGGGGAACGACCGCAGGGGATCCCTGCACTGACTGTTTTTTCCCAGTCCCTCTTACAGTTACCCACCTATCTCCAATCTTTGGTGTAACTAATTCCCTGAAGCTGCTATCTATGACCCCCTCTGCCTCCCAAATGATCCGAAGTTCTTCCAACTCCAGCTCCAGTTCCCTAACTCGGTCTTGGAGGAGCTGGAGATGGCAGCACTTCCTGCAGGTAAAATCAGCAGGGACACTAACTGCATCCCTCACCTCAAACATCCTGCAGGAGGAACATTGCACTCCCTTCCCTGCCATTCCTCCAACTTTCTACCAAGATCTGGCTAACAACTAAATTAAATTTTTATAAAAAATAATAATAATATAATAAAATATGGTACTTACCTCAGACCAATGGGTTTTATTATTAGGTTAGAGGAGGAGGGCGGGTGGGAGACACTACACGTGTAGTGTCTCGGGTTTCCTCTCCACCAGAATTTATTGGTGAAGGTCTTCCCAGACGTCCGCGGGTCGACTTCCTGTTCCCACCTTAAACACTAAAATTTTTTAAAAAAATTTAAAGGAGAGACTTACCTCCCAGAAATCACTTCCGCACTGCCCCCGCTGAAATGGACTAGCCTGCTCCGCTCCTGCTGAAATCGACTTGGCCTGCAAGGTAAGTAAGTTAATCAGTACTTACCTCACCACAGACAGCGACCTTTTAAACGGTCCCCTCTGCCTCGCAGCTCCCGCGCTTTTTCAAATTCCCGCGCTGATTCTAAGGTCCCAGCTCTCACTCCCGAACTAAACAGCTGACCTGCAAGGTAAGTAAGTTAATCAGTACCAAAATCTAACCCCGTGCTGTACCTGTCCTGGGAGTGTTTGATGGGGACAGTGTAGAGGGAGCTTTACTCTGTATCTAACCCCGTGCTGTACCTGTCCTGGGAGTGTTTGATGGGGACAGTGTAGAGGGAGCTTTACTCTGTATCTAACCCCGTGCTGTACCTGTCCTGGGAGTGTTTGATGGGGACAGTGTAGAGGGAGCTTTACTGTGTCTCTAACCCCGTGCTGTACCTGTCCTGGGAGTGTTTGATGGGGACAGTGTAGAGGGAGCTTTACTCTGTATCTAACCCCGTGCTGTACCTGTCCTGGGAGTATTTGATGGGGACAGTGTAGAGGGAGCTTTACTCTGTATCTAACCCCGTGCTGTACCTGTCCTGGGAGTGTTTGATGGGGACAGTGTAGAGGGAACATTACTCTGTATCTAACCCCGTGCTGTACCTGTCCTGGGAGTGTTTGATGGGGACAGTGTAGAGGGAGCTTTACTCTGTATCTAACCCCGTGCTGTAACTGTCCTGGGAGTGTTTGATGGGGACAGTGTAGAGGAAGCTTTACTCAGTATCTAACCCCGTGCTGTACCTGTCCTGGGAGTGTTTGATGTGGACAGTGTAGAGGGAGCTTTACTCAGTATCTAACCCCGTGCTGTACCTGTCCTGGGAGTGTTTGATGGGGACATTGTAGAGGGAGTTTTACTCTGTATCTAACCCCGTGCTGTACCTGTCCTGGGAGTGTTTGATGGGGACAGTGTAGAGGGAGCTTTACTCTGTATCTAACCCCGTGCTGTACCTGTCCTGGGAGTGTTTGATGGGGACAGTGTAGAGGGAGCTTTACTCTGTATCTAACCCCGTGCTGTACCTGTCCTGGGCGTGTTTGATGGGGACAGTGTAGAGGGAGCTTTACTCTGTATCTAACCCCGTGCTGTACCTGTCCTGGGAGTGTTTGATGGGGACAGTGTAGAGGGAGCTTTACTCTGTATCTAACCCCGTGCTGTACCTGTCCTGGGAGTGTTTGATGGGGACAGTGTCGAGGGAACATGACTCGGTGTTGTGAGTTGCAGTGCTCTCTGTCTGTACTGGAGTGTAAGAGATGACTGTTGTTCCCGGAGTTGTGGAATGTGGTTGTCGAGTGCGGTTGAATTGTGCTGTGATCTATCTCTTCTCCCTAACTCTCCCTCTGTCCTCATAGACAATGGTTTCCTTCCACAATTTGGGGGCCCTGATTGGTCGGTTGGTTCCACGGTGCACAGACCCTCTGCTGACGGTCCGGCAGAATGCGGTGGATTGTCTGCACACACTGCTCTGCATACAAATGCGCTACGCTGGTGAGTCTTACTGTGGAGAGGTGGGACACAGGTGCTGCACTCGTGCATTGGCAGGAGTGCGCTGCAATGCAGCTGTGCCGGCGGTGGCTGTACTCTGCGATGGTGCTGCTTTGGTCATGGCTATGCGCTGCAATGGTGCTGCGCCAGTGCTGGCTGTGCATGGCAATGGTGCTGCGCCAGTGCTGGCTGTGTGCTGCAATGGTGCTGCGCCAGTGCTGGCTGTGTGCTGCAATGGTGCTGCGCCAGTGCTGGCTGTACATGGCAATGGTGCTGCGCCAGTGCTGGCTGTGCGCTGCAATGGTGCTGCGCAAGTGCTGGCTGTACATGGCAATGGTGCTGCGCCAGTGCTGGCTGTGCACTGCAATGGTGCTGCGCCAGTGCTGGCTGTGCGCTGCAATGGTGCTGCGCCAGTGCTGGCTGTGCGCTCCAATGGTGCTGCGCCAGTGCTGGCTGTGCGCTGCTCTGGTGCTAGCCGTTTGCTGCGCCGTTGGTGGCTGTGCGCTGCAATGGGGCTGCGCAGTTGGTGGCTGTGCGCAGCGATGATGTTACTCTGGTGGTGGCTGCGCACTGTGATGGTGTGCTGCTCTGATCGTGGCTGTGTGCTGCAATGGTGCTGCATCGGTGATGCCTGTGCACTGTGATAGTGCTGCTTTGGTCGTGGCTGTGCACTGTGATGGTGCTGCACTGGTGGTCGCTGTGCACTGTGATGGTGCTGCACTGGTGGTCGCTGTGCACTGTGATGGTGCTGCACTGTTGGTGGCTGTGCGCTGCGATGCTCCTGCACTGGTGTTGGCTCTCTGTGATGGTGCTGCACCGGTGCTGTACGCTGTGATGCTGCTGCACTGGTGCTGGCTGTTCGCTGCAATGGTGCTGCGCCAGTGCTGGCTGTGCGCTGCAATGGTGCTGCGCCAGTGCTGGCTGTGCGCTGCAGTCACGGTGGCTGTGCACTGCGATGGTGCTGCCCTGGGGCTGGCTCTGCGCTACACTCGTAGTGGCTGTATGCTGCGGTGGTGCTGCACTGGTGCTGGCTGTGCGCTGCGATGGTTCTGCACCGGTGATAGCTGTGTGCTGCAATGGTACTGCACCGATGATGATGGCTGTGCGCAGCGATGCTGCTGCACTGGTGTTGGCTGTGCGCTACACTCGTGGTGGCTGTACGCTGCGGTGGTGCTGCACTGGTGCTGGCTGTGCGCTGCGATGGTGCTGCTCTTGTTGTGACTATAGAACATAGAACATAGAACAATACAGCGCAGTACAGGCCCTTCGGCCCACGATGTTGCACCGAAACAAAAGCCATCTAACCTACACTATGCCATTATCATCCATATGTTTATCCAATAAACTTTTAAATGCCCTCAATGTTGGCGAGTTCACTACTGTAGCAGGTAGGGCATTCCACGGCCTCACTACTCTTTGCGTAAAGAACCTACCTCTGACCTCTGTCCTATATCTATTACCCCTCAGTTTAAAGTTATGTCCCCTCGTGCCAGCCATATCCATCCGCGGGAGAAGGCTCTCACTGTCCACCCTATCCAACCCCCTGATCATTTTGTATGCCTCTATTAAGTCTCCTCTTAACCTTCTTCTCTCCAACGAAAACAACCTCAAGTCCGTCAGCCTTTCCTCATAAGATTTTCCCTCCATACCAGGCAACATCCTGGTAAATCTCCTCTGCACCCGCTCCAAAGCCTCCACGTCCTTCCTATAATGCGGTGACCAGAACTGTACGCAATACTCCAAATGCGGCCGGACCAGAGTTCTGTACAGCTGCAACATGACCTCCCGACTCCGGAACTCAATCCCTCTACCAATAAAGGCCAACACTCCATAGGCCTTCTTCACAACCCTATCAACCTGGGTGGCAACTTTCAGGGATCTATGTACATGGACACCTAGATCCCTCTGCTCAGCCACACTTTCAAGAACTTTACCATTAGCCAAATATTCCGCATTCCTGTTATTCCTTCCAAAGTGAATCACCTCACACTTCTCTACATTAAACTCCATTTGCCACCTCTCAGCCCAGCTCTGCAGCTTATCTATATCCCTCTGTAACCTGCTACATCCTTCCACACTATCGACAACACCACCGACTTTAGTATCGTCTGCAAATTTACTCACCCACCCTTCTGCGCCTTCCTCTAGGTCATTGATAAAAATGACAAACAGCAACGGCCCCAGAACAGATCCTTGTGGTACTCCACTTGTGACTGTACTCCATTCTGAACATTTCCCATCAACCACCACCCTCTGTCTTCTTTCAGCTAGCCAATTTCTGATCCACATCTCTAAATCACCCTCAATCCCCAGCCTCCGTATTTTTTGCAATAGCCTACCGTGGGGAACCTTATCAAATGCTTTGCTGAAATCCATATACACCACATCAACTGCTCTACCCTCGTCTACCTGTTCAGTCACCTTCTCAAAGAACTCAATAAGGTTTGTGAGGCATGACCTACCCTTCACAAAGCCATGCTGACTATCCCTGATCATATTATTCCTATCTAGATGATTATAAATCTTGTCCCTTATAATCCCCTCCAAGACTTTACCCACTACAGACGTGAGGCTCACCGGTCTATAGTTGCCGGGGTTGTCTCTGCTCCCCTTTTTGAACAAAGGGACCACATTTGCTGTCCTCCAGTCCTCTGGCACTATTCCTGTAGCCAATGATGACATAAAAATCAAAGCCAAAGGTCCAGCAATCTCTTCCCTGGCCTCCCATAGAATCCTAGGATAAATCCCATCAGGTCCCGGGGACTTATCTATTTTCAGCCTGTCCAGAATTGCCAACACCTCTTCCCTACGTACCTCAATGCCATCTATTCTATTAGCCTGGGGCTCAGCATTCTCCTCCACAACATTATCTTTTTCCTGAGTGAATACTGACGAAAAATATTCATTTAGTATCTCGCCTATCTCTTCAGACTCCACACACAATTTCCCATCCCTGTCCTTGACTGGTCCTACTCTTTCCCTAGTCATTCGCTTATTCCTGACATACCTATAGAAAGCTTTTGGGTTTTCCTTGATCCTTCCTGCCAAATACTTCTCATGTCCCCTCCTTGCTCGTCTTAGCTCTCTCTTTAGATCCTTCCTCGCTACCTTGTAACTATCCATCGCCCCAACCGAAACTTCACACTTCATCTTCACATAGGCCTCCTTCTTCCTCTTAACAAGAGATTCCACTTCCTTGGTAAACCACGGTTCCCTCGCTCGACGCCTTCCTCCCTGTCTGACCGGTACATACTTATCAAGAACACGCAGTAGCTGATCCTTGAACAAGCCCCACTTATCCAGTGTGCCCAACACTTGCAGCCTACTTCTCCACCTTATCCCCCCCAAGTCACGTCTAATGGCATCATAATTGCCCTTCCCCCAGCTATAACTCTTGCCCTGCGGTGTATACTTATCCCTTTCCATCATTAACGTAAACGTCACCGAATTGTGGTCACTGTCCCCAAATTGCTCTCCTACCTCCAAATCCAACACCTGGCCTGGTTCATTACCCAAAACCAAATCCAACGTGGCCTCGCCTCTTGTTGGCCTGTCAACATATTGTTATATTGTTTCAGGAAACCCTCCTGCACACACTGTACAAAAAACGACCCATCTATTGTACTCGAACTATATATTTTCCAGTCAATATTTGGAAAGTTAAAGTCTCCCATAATAACTACCCTGTTACTTTCGCTCATATCCAGAATCATCTTCGCCATCCTTTCCTCTACATCCCTAGAACTATTAGGAGGCCTATAAAAAACTCCCAACAGGGTGACCTCTTCCTTTCCTGTTTCTAACTTCAGCCAATACTACCTCGGAAGAAGAGTCCCCATCTAGCATCCTCTCCGCCACCGTAATACTGCTCTTGACTAGCAGCGCCACACCTCCCCCTCTTTTGCCTCCTTCTCTGAGCTTACTAAAACACCTAAACCCCGGAACCTGCAACATCCATTCCTGTCCCTGCTCTATCCATGTCTCCGAAATGGCCACAGCATCGAAGTCCCCAGGTACCAACCCACGCTGCCAGTTCCCCTACCTTGTTTCGTATACTCCTGGCATTGAAGTAGACACACTTCAAACCACCTACCTGAACGCTGGCCCCCTCCTGCGACGTCAAATCTGTGCTCCTGACCTCTATACTCTCATTCTCCCCTTACCCTAAAACTACAATCCAGGTTCCCATGCCCCTGCTGCATTAGTTTAAACCCCCCCAAAGAGCACTAACAAATCTCCCCCCCAGGATATTTGTGCCCCTCAGGTTCAGATGTAGACCATCCTGTCTGTAGAGGTCCCACGTTCCCCAGAAAGAGCCCCAGTTATCCAAAAATCTGAAACCCTCCCGCCTGCACCATCCCTGTAGCCACGTGTTTAAATGCTCTCTCTCCCTATTCCTCATCTCACTATCACGTGGCACGGGCAACAACCCAGAGATAACAACTCTGTTTGTTCTAGTTCTGAGCTTCCATCCTAGCTCCCTGAAAGCCTGCCTGACATCCTTGTCCCCTTTCCTACCTATGTCGTTGGTGCCAATGTGGACCACGACTTGGGGCTGCTCCCCCTCCCCCCTAAGGACCCGGAAAACACGATCCGAGACATCACGTACCCTTGCACCTGGGAGGCAACATACCAAACGTGAGTCTCTCACGCTCCCACAAAATCTCCTATCTGTGCCCCTGACTATCGAGTCCCAATTACTAATGCTCTGCTCCTCTCCCCCCTTCCCTTCTGAGCAACAGGGACAGACTCCGTGCCAGAGGCCCGTACCCCATGGCTTACCCCTGGTAAGTCCCCCCCCCCCCCACAAGTATCCAAAGCGGTATACTTGTTTCTCAGGGGAACGACCGCAGGGGATCCCTGCACTGACTGTTTTTTCCCAGTCCCTCTTACAGTTACCCACCTATCTCCAATCTTTGGTGTAACTAATTCCCTGAAGCTGCTATCTATGACCCCTTCTGCCTCCCGAATGATCCGAAGTTCTTCCAACTCCAGCTCCAGTTCCCTAACTCTGTCTTGGAGGAGCTGGAGATGGCAGCACTTCCTGCAGGTAAAATCAGCAGGGACACTAACTGCATCCCTCACCTCAAACATCCTGCAGGAGGAACATTGCACTCCCTTCCCTGCCATTCCTCTAACTTTCTACCAAGATCTGGCTAACAACTAAATTAAATTTTTATAAAAAATAATAATAATATAATAAAAATATGGTACTTACCTCAGACCAATGGATCTTATTATTAGGTTAGAGGAGGGGGGCGGGTGGGAGACACTACACGTGTAGTGTCTCGGGTTTCCTCTCCACCAGAATTTATTGGTGAGGGTCTTCCCAGACGTCCGCGGGTCGACTTCCTGTTCCCGCCTAAAACACTAATTTAAAAAAAAGAAAAATTCTCAGCTGCTGCTGAAATTGACTAACCAGCCAGCTCCACTCCCGCCGAAATCGACTGGCCTGCCCCTGCAAAGACAAGTGCTTTTAAAGGTTGACTTACCTCCCAGCAACCTCCTTCCGCAATGCTCCCGCTGAAACTGACTAACCAGCTGCTCTCACGCCGCCGAAATCGACTGATGTGCTGCGATGGTGCTGCGCCGGTGATAGCTGTGCGCTGCAATGGTGCTGCATCGATGATGGCTGTGCGCTGCGATGCTGCTGCAGTGGTGTTGGCTGTGTTGCGATGGCGTTGCACCGGTGCTGGCTGTGCGCTGCAGTCGTGCTGGCTGTGCGCTGCGATGGTGCTGCACTCGTGCTGGCTGTGCCTTGCGATGTTGTTGCTCTGGTGCTGGCTGTGCGCTGCGATGCTGCTGCACTGGTGTTGGCTGTGCTGCGATGGAGCTGGCATGTTTTTAATTCTCTTTTCCGTTGCCAGGCTTTGCTCCCGATCACACGGATGAATCATTAGTGCGGCTGAAAAATCTTCAAAGTGGGCTGCACCAATCAGATAGCCAGCTGCTGTTCCGCACGTGCTCCGAGATTGGGCAGGTTGGTGAGCGGGGGAGGGGGGGGGGCTGCACGTGTATCTGGGCATCCCCCCACCCCCTCGCCCCCCACACCCCCTCCCCCCTCCCCCTCCACTCGCCCCTCACTCCCCGCTCCTCCCCCCTCATCCCCCCACCCCCCTCAACCCTCACCCCCCCTCACCCCTCACCCCCCACCCCTCACCGCCCCACCCTCTCACCCCCCACCCCCTCACCCCCCACTCCCCCTCACCCCCCTCACCCCCCTCACCCCCCTCACTCCCCCCCTCACTCCCCCCTCACTCCCCCCTCACTCCCCCTCACTCCCCCTCACTCTCCCCTCACTCCCCCTCGTTCCCTCTCCCCCTCGCTCCCTCTCCCCCTCGCCCCCTCGCCCCCTCTCCCCCTCGCCCCCTCTCCCCCTCTCCCTCTCACTCCTTCTGCCCCCTCCTCCCTCTCTCCCTCACTCCCTCTCCTCCTCGCTCCCTCTCCCCCTCTCCCCCTCGCCCCCTCTCCCCCTCTCCCCCTCTCCCTCTCACTCCTTCTGCCCCCTCCTCCCTCGCCCCCCACTCCCTCTTCCCCCCCCCCTCACCCCTCACTCCCTCTTCCCCCCTCACCCCTCATCCCCCACTCCCCCCCCCACTCCCACCCCCTCGCCCCCACTCCCCCCTCGCCCCCACTCCCCCCTCGCCCCCACTCCCCCTCGCCCCCACTCCCCCTCGCCCCCACTCCCCCCTCGCCCCCACTCCCCCCTCGCCCCCACTCCCCCCTCGCCCCCACTCCCCCCTCGCCCCCACTCCCCCCTCGCCCCCACTCCCCCCTCGCCCCCACTCCCCCCCTCGCCCCCACTCCCCCCTCGCCCCCACTCCCCCCTCGCCCCCACTCCCCCTCGCCCCCACTCCCCCCTCGCCCCCACTCCCCCCTCGCCCCCACTCCCCCCTCGCCCCTACTCCCCCCCACTCCCCCCCCCCACTCCCCCTTCCCCCACTCCCCCCTCCCCCCACTCCCCCTTCCCCCCCCCACTCCCCACTCCCCCCCCCACTCCCCACTCCCCCCCCCCCACTCCCCCCTCTCCCCCCCCCCACTCCCCCCTCTCCCCCCTCGCCCCCACTCCCCCCCTCGCCCCCACTCCCCCCTCGCCCCCACTCCCTCCTCGCCCCCACTCCCCCCTCGCCCCCACTCCCCCCTCGCCCCCACTCCCCCCTCGCCCCCACTCCCCCCTCGCCCCCACTCCCCCCTCGCCCCCACTCCCCCCTCGCCCCCACTCCCCCCTCGCCCCCACTCCCCCCTCGCCCCCACTCCCCCCCACTCCCCCTCCCCCCCACTCCCCCCTTCCCCCCCCCTCCTCCCCCTCCCCCCACTCCCCCTTCCCCCCCACTCCCCACTCCCCCCCCCCCACTCCCCACTCCCCCCCCACTCCCCACTCCCCCCTCCCCCCACTCCCCACTCCCCCCCACTCCCCCCTCCCCCACTCCCCCCTCACCCTCACCCCCCACACCCCCTCACCCCCCACTCCCCACCCCCCCCTCTCCCCCCCACCCCCCTCAGCCCCCACACCCCCTCCCCCCTCCCCCTCCACTCCCCCCTCACTCCCCGCTCCTCCCCCCTCATCCCCCCCACACCCCCCCCTCACCCCTCAACCCCCACCCCTCACCGCCCCACCCTCTCACCCCCCACCCCCTCACCCCCCTCACCCCCCACTCCCCCTCACTCCCCCCCTCACCCCCCCTCACTCCCCCCCCTCACTCCCCCCCTCACTCCCCCCTCACTCCCCCCTCACCCCCCCTCACTCCCCCCTCACCCCCCCTCACTCCCCCCTCACCCCCCCTCACTCCCCCCTCACCCCCCTCACTCCCCCCTCACCCCCTTCTCTCCCCCCTCACCCCCCTCTCTCCCCCCTCACCCCCCCTCTCTCCCCCCTCACCCCCCCTCACCCCCCCTCTCTCCCTCTCCCCCCTCACTCCCTCTCACCCCTCACTCCCTCTCACCCCTCACCCCCACTCCCCCCTCACTCCCTCTCACCCCTCACCCCTCACTCCCTCTTCCCCCTCACCCCTCACCTCCCACTCCCCCCTCCCCACCCATTCCCCTTCCCCCTATCCCCACTCTCTCTCCCACCTGCCCCCTCACTCCCCCTCCCCCTTCACTCCCTCTCCCCGTCCCCCTCACTCCCTCTCCCCGTCCCCCCTCACTCCCTCTCCCCCCTCACTCTCTCTCCGCACTCACTCCCTCTTCCCCTTCCCCTTCCCCCAAATCCCGAATCCCCCTTCCCCGAATCCCCCTCCCCTCCCTCCCTCTCCGACCCCCTTCCCTTCCTCACCTCCCCCTTCCTCACCTCCCCCTTCCCTCCCTCTCCCCCTCCATCCTTCTCCCCCTCTCCCCCTCACTCCCTTCCCCTCATTCCTTCTATCCCATCTCCCCCTCACTCCCTCTCCCTCTCCCCCTCACTCCTTCTCCCATCTCCCCCTCACTCCCTCTCCCCCTCACTCCCTCTCACCCCTCTCCCCGCTCTCCCCTCTCCCCCCTCTCCCCCTTTCCCCTCACTCCCTCTCTCCCCCTCTCCCCTCACTCCCTCTCTCCCCTCACTCCCTCCGCCTTCACTCCTTCTACCCCCTCACTCCCTCTCCCCCTAACTCCCTCGCTCTCTCTCCCCCTCGCTCTCTCTCCCCCTCGCTCTCTCTCCCCCTCGCTCTCTCTCCCCCTCGCTCTCTCTCCCCCTCGCTCTCTCTCCCCCTCGCTCCCTCTCCCCCTCGCTCCCTCTCCCCCTCGCTCCCTCTCCCCCTCGCTCCCTCTCCCCCTCGCTCCCTCTCCCCCTCGCTCCCTCTCCCCCTCGCTCCCTCTCCCCCTCGCTCCCTCTCCCCCTCGCTCCCTCTCCCCCTCGCTCCCTCTCCCCCTCGCTCCCTCTCCCCCTCGCTCCCTCTCCCCCTCGCTCCCTCTCCCCCTCGCTCCTTCTGCCCCCTCCCCCCTCACTCCCTCACTCCCTCTCCCCCTCACTTCCTCACTCCCTCTCCCCCTAACTCCCTCACTCTCTCTCCCCCTCGCTCTCTCTTCCCCCTCGCTCTCTCTCCCCCTCGCTCTCTCTCCCCCTCGCTCTCTCTCCCCCTCGCTCTCTCTCCCCCTCGCTCCCTCTCCCCCTCGCTCCCTCTCCCCCTCGCTCCCTCTCCCCCTCGCTCCCTCTCCCCCTCGCTCCCTCTCCCCCTCGCTCCCTCTCCCCCTCGCTCCCTCTCCCCCTCGCTCCCTCTCCCCCTCGCTCCCTCTCCCCCTCGCTCCCTCTCCCCCTCGCTCCCTCTCCCCCTCGCTCCCTCTCCCCCTCGCTCCCTCTCCCCCTCGCTCCCTCTCCCCCTCGCTCCCTCTCCCCCTCGCTCCCTCTCCCCCTCGCTCCCTCTCCCCCTCGCTCCCTCTCCCCCTCGCTCCCTCTCCCCCTCTCTCCCTCTCCCCCTCGCTCCTTCTGCTCCCTCTCTCCCTCACTCCCTCTCTCCCTCACTTCCTCACTCCCTCTCCCCCTAACTCCCTCACTCTCTCTCCCCCTCGCTCTCTCTTCCCCCTCGCTCTCTCTCCCCCTCGCTCTCTCTCTCTCCCCCTCGCTCTCTCTCTCACCCTCGCTCCTCTCTCCCCCTCGCTCCCTCTCCCCCTGGCTCCCTCTCCCCCTGGCTCCCTCTCCCCCTGGCTCCCTCTCCCCCCTGGCTCCCTCTCCCCCTGGCTCCCTCTCCCCCTGGCTCCCTCTCCCCCTGGCTCCCTCTCCCCCTGGCTCCCTCTCCCCCTGGCTCCCTCTCCCCCTGGCTCCCTCTCCCCCTGGCTCCCTCTCCCCCTGGCTCCCTCTCCCCCTGGCTCCCTCTCCCCCTGGCTCCCTCTCCCCCCTGGCTCCCTCTTCCCCCTGGCTCCCTCTTCCCCCTGGCTCCCTCTCCCCCTGGCTCCCTCTCCCCCTGGCTCCCTCTCCCCCTGGCTCCCTCTCCCCCTGGCTCCCTCTCCCCCTGGCTCCCTCTCCCCCTGGCTCCCTCTCCCCCTGGCTCCCTCTCCCCCTGGCTCCCTCTCCCCCTGGCTCCCTCTCCCCCTGGCTCCCTCTCCCCCTGGCTCCCTCTCCCCCTGGCTCCCTCTCCCCCTGGCTCCCTCTCCCCCTGGCTCCCTCTCCCCCTGGCTCCCTCTCCCCCTGGCTCCCTCTCCCCCCTGGCTCCCTCTCCCCCTGGCTCCCTCTCCCCCTGGCTCCCTCTCCCCCTGGCTCCCTCTCCCCCTGGCTCCCTCTCCCCCTGGCTCCCTCTCCCCCTGGCTCCCTCTCCCCCTGGCTCCCTCTCCCCCTGGCTCCCTCTCCCCCTGGCTCCCTCTCCCCCTGGCTCCCTCTCCCCCTGGCTCCCTCTCCCCCTGGCTCCCTCTCCCCCTGGCTCCCTCTCCCCCTGGCTCCCTCTCCCCCTGGCTCCCTCTCCCCCTGGCTCCCTCTCCCCCTGGCTCCCTCTCCCCCTGGCTCCCTCTCCCCCTGGCTCCCTCTCCCCCTGGCTCCCTCTCCCCCTGGCTCCCTCTCCCCCTGGCTCCCTCTCCCCCTGGCTCCCTCTCCCCCTGGCTCCCTCTCCCCCTGGCTCCCTCTCCCCTGGCACCCTCTCCCCCTGGCTCCCTCTCCCCCTGGCTCCCTCTCCCCCTGGCTCCCTCTCCCCCTGGCTCCCTCTCCCCCTGGCTCCCTCTCCCCCTCGCTCCCTCTCCCCCTCGCTCCCTCTCCCCCTCGCTCCCTCTCCCCCTCGCTCCCTCTCCCCCTCGCTCCCTCTCCCCCTCTCCCCCTCGCTCCCTCTCCCCCTCGCTCCCTCTCCCCCTCGCTCCCTCTCCCCCTCGCTCCCTCTCCCCCTCGCTCCCTCTCCCCCCTCGCTCCCCTCTCCCCCCTCGCTCCCTCTCCCCCTCGCTCCCTCTCCCCCTCGCTCCCTCTCCCCCTCGCTCCCTCTCCCCCTCGCTCCTCTCCCCCTCGCTCCCTCTCCCCCTCGCTCCCTCTCCCCCCTCGCTCCCTCTCCCCCTCGCTCCCTCTCCCCCTCGCTCCCTCTCCCCCTCGCTCCCTCTCCCCCTCGCTCCCTCTCCCCCTCGCTCCCCTCTCCCCCTCGCTCCCTCTCCCCCTCGCTCCCTCTCCCCCTCGCTCCCTCTCCCCCTCGCTCCCTCTCCCCCTCGCTCCCTCTCCCCCTCGCTCCCTCTCCCCTGGCTCCCTCTCCCCCTCGCTCCCTCTCCCCCTCGCTCCCTCTCCCCCTGGCTCCCTCTCCCCTGGCTCCCTCTCCCCCTGCTCCCTCTCCCCCTGGCTCCCTCTCCCCCTGGCTCCCTCTCCCCCCTGGCTCCCTCTCCCCCTGGCTCCCTCTCCCCCTGGCTCCCTCTCCCCCTGGCTCCCTCTCCCCCTGGCTCCCTCTCCCCCTGGCTCCCTCTCCCCCTGGCTCCCTCTCCCCCTGGCTCCCTCTCCCCCTGGCTCCCTCTCCCCCTGGCTCCCTCTCCCCCTGGCTCCCTCTCCCCCTGGCTCCCTCTCCCCCTGGCTCCCTCTCCCCCTGGCTCCCTCTCCCCCTGGCTCCCTCTCCCCCTGGCTCCCTCTCCCCCTGGCTCCCTCTCCCCTGGCTCCCTCTCCCCCTGGCTCCCTCTCCCCCTGGCTCCCTCTCCCCCTGGCTCCCTCTCCCCCTGGCTCCCTCTCCCCCTGGCTCCCTCTCCCCCTGGCTCCCTCTCCCCCTGGCTCCCTCTCCCCCTGGCTCCCTCTCCCCCTGGCTCCCTCTCCCCCTGGCTCCTCTCCCCCTGGCTCCCTCTCCCCCTGGCTCCCTCTCCCCCTGGCTCCCTCTCCCCCTGGCTCCCTCTCCCCCCTGGCTCCCTCTCCCCCTGGCTCCCTCTCCCCCTGGCTCCCTCTCCCCCTGGCTCCCTCTCCCCCCTGGCTCCCTCTCCCCCTGGCTCCCCTCTCTCCCCCTGGCTCCCTCTCCCCCTGGCTCCCCTCCCCCTGGCTCCCTCTCCCCCTGGCTCCCCCTCCCCCTGGCTCCCCTCTCCCCCCTGGCTCCCCTCTCCCCCTGGCTCCCCCTCTCCCCCTGGCTCCCTCTCCCCCTGGCTCCCTCTCCCCTGGCTCCCTCTCCCCCTGGCTCCCTCTCCCCTGGCTCCCTCTCCCCCTGGCTCCCTCTCCCCCTGGCTCCCTCTCCCCCTGGCTCCCTCTCCCCCTGGCTCCCTCTCCCCCTGGCTCCCTCTCCCCCTGGCTCCCTCTCCCCTGGCTCCCTCTCCCCCTCGGCTCCCTCTCCCCCTGGCTCCCTCTCCCCCTCGCTCCCTCTCCCCCTCGCTCCCTCTCCCCCTCGCTCCCTCTCCCCCTCGCTCCCTCTCCCCCTCGCTCCCTCTCCCCCTCGCTCCCTCTCCCCCTCGCTCCCTCTCCCTCCCCCTCGCTCCCTCTCCCCCCTCGCTCCCTCTCCCCCTCGCTCCCTCTCCCCCCTCGCTCCCTCTCCCCCTCGCTCCCTCTCCCCCTCGCTCCTCTCCGCTCCCTCTCCCCCTCGCTCCCTCTCCCCCTCGCTCCCTCTCCCCCTCGCTCCCTCTCCCCCTCGCTCCCTCTCCCCCTCGCTCCCTCTCCCCCTCGCTCCCTCTCCCCCTCGCTCCCTCTCCCCCTCGCTCCCTCTCCCCCTCGCCCCCTCTCCCCCTCGCCCCCTCTCCCCCTCGCCCCCTCGCCCCCTCGCCCCCTCTCCCCCTCTCCCCCTCTCCCTCTCACTCCTTCTGCCCCCTCCTCCCTCTCTCCCTCTCTCCCTCACTCCCCTCTCCCCCTCACTTCCTCACTCCCTCTCCCCCTCACTTCCTCACTCCCTCTCCCCCTCACTTCCTCACTCCCTCTCCTCCTCACTCCCTCACCCCTTCACTCCCTCATACCCTCACCTTCTCCCCCTCCCACTCCCCCTCCCTCCCCGCCTCCCTCTCCCCCTCCCTCCCCGCCTCCCTCTCCCCCTCACTCCCCCACTCCCTCCCACCCTTCTCCCTCCCACCCTTCTCCCCTCACTCCTCCTCTCTCCCTCTCCCTCCCTCCCTCTCACCCTCTTCCCCCTTACTCACTCCCTCACTCCCTTTCAGCCTCGCACCCTCTCCCCCTCGCTCCCTCACCCCCTCGCTCCCTCACCCCCTCTTTCCCACTCACCCCCTCGCCCTCTCTCGCTCCCTCTCCCGGCCTCCCCCGCTCCCCGTCCCCCGCTCCCCCTCCCCGCTCCCCCCTCCCCCTCCTCGCTCCCCCCTCCCCCTCCCCAGCTCCCCGCTCCCCCTTCCCCCTCCCCCTCCCCCTCCCCGCTCCGCCGTCCCCCTCCCCGCTCCGCCCTCCCCGCTCCGCCCTCCCCCTCCCCGCTCCGCCCTCCCCCTCCCCCTCCCCGCTCCCCGCTCCCCCTCCCCCTCCCCCCTCTCCGCTCCCCCCTCCCCCCTCCCCGCTCCTCCCTCCCCACTGCCCGTTTCCCCCTCCCCCCCGCTCCCCTCTCCCCCGCCCCCTCGCTCCCGCTCCACTCCCTCTCCCCCCTCGCTCCTTCTCTCCCTCAGCCCCTCGCTCCCTCTCCTCTCCCTCTCCCCCCACTCTCCCACTCCCCCCACCCCGCCTCCCCCTCACCCCTCACCCCCCACCCCCTCCCCCCCCTCCCCCCTCACCCCCCACTCCCCCTCACTCCCTCTCCCCCTCACTCCCTCTCCCCCTCACTCCCTCTCCCCCGTCACTCCCTCTTCCCCCCTCACACCCCTCACTCCCTCTCCCCCCTCACTCTCTCTCACCCCTCACTCCCTCTCACCTCTCACCCCTCACCCCCACTCCCTCTCCCCCCCTCACCCTTCACCTCCCACTCGCCCCGCTCCCCCCTCCCCGCTCCCCCCCTCCCCGCTCCCCCCTCCCCGCTCCCCCCTCCCCGCTCCCCGCTCCCCCCTCCCCGCTCCCCCCTCCCCGTTCCCCCCTCCCCGTTCCCCCCTCCCCGTTCCCCCCTCCCCGTACCCCCCTCCCCGCTCCCCCCTCCCCGCTCCCCCCTCCCCGCTCCCCCCTCCCCGCTCCCCCCTCCCCGCTCCCCCCTCCCCGCTCCCCCCTCCCCGCTCCCCCCTCCCCGCTCCCTGCTCCCCGCTCCCTGCTCCCCGCTCCCTCCTCCCCGCTCCCCCTCCCCGCTCCCCCCTCCCCGCTCCCCCCTCCCCGCTCCCCCTCCCCGCTCCCCCTCCCCGCTCCCCCCTCCCCGCTCCCCCCTCCCCGCTCCTCCCTCCCCGCTCCTCCCTCCCCGCTCCCACCTCCCCGCTCCCACCTCCCCGCTCACCCTCCCCGCTCCCCCCTCCCCGCTCCTCCCTCCCCACTCCCCGTTTCCCCCCTCCCCCCGCTCCCCTCTCCCTCGCCCCCTCGCTCCCGCTCCACTAACTCTCCCCCTCGCTCCTTCTCTCCCTCAGCCCCTCGCTCCCTCTCCTCTCCCTCTCCCCCTTCGCTCCTTCTCTCCCTCACCCCCCTCACTCCCTCTCCCCCTCTCCCCCTCACCCCCTCACTCCCTCTCCCCCTCACTCTCCCACTCCCCCCCACCCCCCTCCCCCTCACCCCTCATCCCCCACCCCCCTCACCCCCCTCACCCCCCACTCCCCTCACCCCCCACACCCCCCACTCCCCCTCACACCCCCCACTCCCCCTCTCCCCCTCACTTCCTCGCCCCTTCACTCCCTCTCACCCTCTCCCCCCTCACTCCCTCTCCCACTCCCTCCCCGCCTCCCGCTCCCCGCTCCTCCCTCCCCACTCCCCGTTTCCCCCCTCCCCCGCTCCCCTCGCCCCCTCGCTCCCGCTCCACTCCCTCTCCCCCTCGCTCCTTCTCTCCCTCAGCCCCTCGCTCCCTCTCCTCTCCACCTTTGCTCCTTCTCTCCCTCACCCCCTCAGTCCCTCTTCCTCTCCCCCTTCGCTCCTTCTCTCCCTCACCCCCTCACTCCCTCTCCCCTCACTCTCCCACTCCCCCCACCCCCCTCCCCCTCACCCCTCACCCCCCTCCCCCCCCACTCCCCCTCACCCCCCCTCACCCCCCACTCCCCCTCACCCCCCACTCCCCCTCACCCCCACTCCCCCTCACCCCCCTCACCCCCCTCACCCCCCTCACCCCCCTCACCCCCCTCACCCCCTCACCCCCTCTCCCCCTCACTCCCCTCTCCCCCTCACTCCCTCTCCCCCTCACTCCCTCTCCCCCTGACTCCCTCTTCCCCTTACTCCCTCTTCCCTTACTCCCTCTTCCCCTTACTCCCTCTTCCCCTTACTCCCTCTTCCCCTTACTCCCTCTTCCCCTCACTCCCTCTCCCCCTCACCCCCCTCACCCCCTCTCCCCCTCACTCCCTCTCCCCCTCACTCCCTCTCCCCCTCACTCCCTCTCCCCCTCACTCCCTCTCCCCCTGGCTCCCTCTTCCCCTTACTCCCTCTTCCCCTTACTCCCTCTTCCCCTTACTCCCTCTTCCCCTCACTCCCTCTCCCCCTCACTCCCTCTCCCCCTCACTCCCTCTCCCCCTCTCCCCCCTCTCCCCCCTCTCCCCTCACTCCCTCTCTCCCCCTCTCCCCTTTCCCTCACTCCCCCTCTCCCCTCACTCTCTCTCTTCCCTCACTCTCTCCCACCTCACTCCTTCTACCCCCTCACTCCCTCTCCTCCAAACTCCCTCGCTCTCTCTCCCCCTCGCTCCCTCTCCCCCTCGCTCCCTCTCCCCCTCGCTCCCTCTCCCCCTCGCTCCCTCTCCCCCTCGCTCCCTCTCCCCCTCGCTCCCTCTCCCCCTCGCTCCCTCTCCCCCTCGCTCCCTCTCCCCCTCGCTCCCTCTCCCCCTCGCTCCCGAATCCCCCTTCACCCAAATCCCGAATCCCCCTTCACCCAAATCCCGAATCCCCCTTCACCCAAATCCCGAATCCCCCTTCACCCAAATCCCGAATCCCCCTTCACCCAAATCCCGAATCCCCCTTCACCCAAATCCCGAATCCCCCTTCACCCAAATCCCGAATCCCCCTTCACCCAAATCCCGAATCCCCCTTCTCCGAATCCACCTCCCCCTCCCTCCCTCTGCTACCCCCTCCCTCCCTCACCTCCCCCTTCCCTCCCTCTCCCCCTCTCCCCCTCCAATCTTCTCCCCCTCCATCCTTCTACCCCATCCCCCCTCCCCTCACTCCTTCTCCCCATCTCCCCTCACACCCTCTCCCCCTCACTCCCTCTCCCATCTCCCCCTCACTCCCTCTCCCCCTCACTCCCTCTCCCCCTCACTCCCTCTCCCCCTCACTCCCTCTCCCCCTCACTCCCTCTCCCCCTCACTCCCTCTCCCCCTCACTCCCTTTCCCCCTCACTCCCTCTTCCCCTCACTCCCTCTTCCCCTCACTCCCTCTTCCCCTCACTCCCTCTCCCCCTCATTCCCTCTCCCCCTCACTCCCTCTGCCCCTCACTCCCTCTCCCCCTCGCTCCCTCTCCCCCTCGCTCCCTCTCCCCCTCGCTCCCTCTCCCCCTTCAC
>NW_027308063.1:173610-217419 GCF_047496885.1 Scyliorhinus torazame
GAGAGCGAGGTGGGATTTGGGCTGGGGGGAGTGAGGTGGGATTTGGGCTGGGGGGAGTGAGGTGGGATTTGGGCAGGGGGAGAGTGAGGTGGGATTTGGGCAGGGGAGGCGGCGAGGTGGGATTTGGGCAGGGGGAGAATGAGGTGGGATTTGGGCAGGGGGGGGGAGGGCGAGGTGGGATTTGGGCAGGGGGGGGGGAGGGCGAGGTGGGATTTGGGCAGGGGGGAGAGCGAGGTGGGATTTGGGCAGGCGGAGAGCGAGGTGGGATATGGGCAGGGGGGAGAGCGAGGTGTTATTTGGCCAGGGGGAGTGAGGCGGGATTTGGGCAGGGGGAGGGGGCGAGGTGGGATTTGGGCAGGGGGAGGGGGTGAGGTGGATTTGGGCTGGGTGAGGACGAGGTGGGATTTGGGCAGGGGGAGGCGAGGTGGGATTTGGGCAGGGGGGAGCGAGGTGGGATTTGGGGCAGGGGGAGGGCGAGTTGGGATTTGGACAGGGGGCGGCGAGGTGGGATTGGGCAGGGGGGGAGCCGAGGTGGGATTTGGGCAGGGGGATGGCGAGGGGGGATTTGGGCAGGGGAGAGCGAGGTGGGATTTGGGCGGGGGGGGCGAGGTGGGATTTGGGCAGGGGAGAGCGAAGTGGGATTTTGGCAGGGGGGGGCGCGAGGCGGGATTTGGGCAGGGGGGGAGCGAGGTGGGATTTGGGCAGGGGGAGGGCAAGGGGGGATTTGGGCAGGGGGGGGCGAGGTGGGATTTGGGCAGGGGAGAGCGAAGTGGGATTTTGGCAGGGGGGGGCGCGAGGCGGGATTTGGGTAGGGGGGGGAGCGAGGTGGGATTTGGGGAGGGGGAGGGCGAGGGGAGATTTGGGCAGGGGGGAGAGCGAGGTGGGATTTGGGCATGGGGGAGCGAGGTGGGATTTGGGCAGGGGGAGCGAGGTGGGATTTGGGCAGGGGGAGGGCGAGGGGGGATTTGAGCTGGGGGAGGGGGCGTGGTGTGATTTGGGCAGGGGGAGGGGGCGAGGTGAGATTTGGGCAGGGGGGAGCGAGGTGGGATTTGGGCTGGGGGAGAGGGCAAGGTGGGATTTGGGCAGGGGGAGGGGGCGTGGTGGGATTTGGGCAGGTGGAGGGGGCGAGGTAGGATTTGGGCAGGGGGAGGGGGCGTGGTGGGATTTGGGCAGGGGGAGGGGGTGTGGTGGATTTTAGGGAGGGTGAGGAGGGATTTGGGTGGGGGCCCTCACCCCCCCCCCCCCCCCCCCCCCCCAACCCGGGCTGAAACCCTCAGAGTGGGGATTCCATTTGGATTAAATCTTCTTCGTGGAGGGGCTTAGAAATTAGTTTTCTCCTTCTCCTTTCCACTCTGCGTATTGTCTCTCCCGCACTCTCCTCCTATCCCATTCCCGCTCCGGGGGTTATAATTCCCAACTCTGGCGTTCCCGTTCTCCTTGACCTGCGATGCAGGAAGCTGGATCCTGTGCTGAATGAGGCCGACATGTTTGAACTGATTAAAATCAGCCTGGACAGCGTGTTTGGACTTCCACCTCTGGGAACCGACAAGAGCAAGGACGAGAGCTGCATGGACGTGAAGGACAGAGAGGTAGTCGCGCATTTCTGTCCCTCCTCCGAGCCGAGAGCCCCCGGTCCGGGCCTCTGACCCCTGAGAGGGTAAACACTAACCCGCTTTGTTTCTCTTGTCAGATTCTCTACACTGAGACGCTGTGTGCACTGCAGGAGCTCTGAAGCAGATCCTCATCCAGGACCTCAGCCCAGACGGCCTGCAGGCGGTGTTTAAGGTAAAGCTCGGGGATGGGTGGGAGAGTTGACGAACAAAGGTGAGCAAAGACGCGGAAGAAGCGTCTGGGTCGGGAGTGAAGGTGACTGCCCCACCCGACCCCAGACACGGGAAGAATTAGAGAGTTCTGCCGAGGAGCAGGAGCGATGCGTCCACACGAACAATAAGGAGGATTCTCTCTCTCTGTTCGGACTTCAGGCTGAAACTTAGCATTTCAGGATTAGCAAGCTCCAAGGACAGACCATTCGGCCCGTTGTGTGTACTGGGACATGAGGTTAGGGTGATGGGGGCAGAGTGAGTGAGTGAATGCAGCAAGACGTCTATATTCGGGAACTCCAATCGCCTTGGTAACGAAGGAGAAGAGAATCAAGAAGGGAAATGTTGACCATTTCCTCCTCATTGCTGACATGGGGAATGGTCTGATTCTGTCCAGGAGATTTAGCAATGGCTAAATCGGCCAGTTAATTCCCAAGGATCGTCGACTGCAGGCCAGTGTTTGGGAGCGCATGTCCGACTGTGCCCAGGAAACATCAGGACAAATCTGAGCCGGGAATTCTGCACTTGTTCAGGCTGGAATCCCGGCCAGGTGAGCACATGGATGTTGGGTGACGGTGGGATACAGGTGGTGAGGTCGAACGAGACACGTGTCAGGCTTTTATTATCCCCGTGTACTAATCTTTTCACAATTTTTCCCCTCCCTCCCTCTCGCCCTCCCTCCCTCCCTTTGTCCCTCCCACCCTCCCTTTGTCCCTTCCGTCCCTCCCCTCCCTCCCTCCGTCCGGCCCCCTCCCTCCGTCCGTCCGGCCCCCCTCCCTCCGTCCGTCCGGCCCCCTCCCTCCGTCCGTCCGGCCCCCTCCCTCCGTCCGTCCGGCCCCCTCCCTCCGTCCGTCCGGCCCCCTCCCTCCGTCCGTCCGGCCCCCTCCCTCCGTCCGTCTGCCCTCCTCCCTCCGTCCGTCCGGCCCCCTCCCGTCCGTCCTGCCCCCTCCCTCCGTCCGTCCGGCCCCCTCCCTCCGTCCGTCCGGCCCCCTCCCTCCGTCCGTCCGGGCCCCCTCCCTCCGTCCGTCCGGCCCCCTCCCTCCGTCCGTCGGCCCCCTCCCTCCGTCCGTCCGGCCCCCTCCCTCCGTCCGTCCGGCCCCCTCCCTCCGTCCGTCCGGCCCCCTCCCTCCGTCCGTCCGGCCCCCTCCCTCCGTCCGTCCGGCCCCCTCCCTCCGTCCGTCCGGCCCCCTCCCTCCGTCCGTCCGGCCCCCCTCCCTCCGTCCGTCCGGCTCCTCCCTCCGTCCGTCCGGCCCCCTCCCTCCGTCCGTCCGGCCCCCTCCCTCCGTCCGTCCGGCCCCCTCCCTCCGTCCGTCGGCCCCCTCCCTCCGTCCGTCCGGCCCCCTCCCTCCGTCCGTCCGGCCCCCTCGCTCCGTCCGTCCGGCCCCCTCCCTCCGTCCGTCCGGCCCCCTCCCTCCGTCCGTCCGGCCCCCTCCCTCCGTCCGTCCGGCCCCCTCCCTCCGTCCGTCCGGCCCCCTCCCTCCGTCCGTCCGGCCCCCTCCCTCCGTCCGTCCGGCCCCCTCCCTCCGTCCGTCCGGCCCCCTCCCTCCGTCCGTCCGGCCCCCTCCCTCCGTCCGTCCGGCCCCCTCCCTCCGTCCGTCCGGCCCCCTCCCTCCGTCCGTCCGGCCCCCTCCCTCCGTCCGTCCGGCCCCCTCCCTCCGTCCGTCCGGCCCCCTCCCTCCGTCTGTCCGGCCCCCTCCCTCCGTCCGTCCGGCCCCCTCCCTCCGTCCGTCCGGCCCCCTCCCTCCGTCCGTCCGGCCCCTCCCTCCGTCCGTCCGGCCCCCTCCCTCCGTCCGTCCGGCCCCCTCCCTCCGTCCGTCCGGCCCCCTCCCTCCGTCCGTCCGGCCCCCTCCCTCCGTCCGTCCGGCCCCCTCCCTCCGTCCGTCCGGCCCCCTCCCTCCGTCCGACCGGCCCCCTCCCTCCGTCCGTCCGGCCCCCTCCCTCCGTACGTCCGGCCCCCTCCCTCCGTCCGTCCGGCCCCCTCCCTCCGTCCGTCCGGCCCCCTTCCCTCCGTCCGTCCCCCTTCCCTCCGTCCGTCCCCCTTCCCTCCGTCCGTTCCCCCTTCCCTCCGTCCGTTCCCCCTTCCCTCCGTCCGTTCCCCCTTCCCTCCGTCCGTTCCCCCTTCCCTCCGTCCGTTCCCCCCTTCCCTCCGTCCGTCCCGCCCGCCCTCTTTCCGTCATGCCCACGTGCCCCCTCCCTCCGTTTCACCCTCCGTCCCTGCCGCCCGCCCTCCCTCCGTTTCACCCTCCGTCCCTCCGTCCCGCCCTCCCTCCGTCCCGCCCTCCCTCCGTCCCGCCCTCCCTCCGTCCCGCCCTCCCTCCGTCCCGCCCTCCCTCCGTCCCGCCCTCCCTCCGTCCCGCCCTCCCTCCGTCCCGCCCTCCCTCCGTCCCGCCCTCCCTCCGTCCCGCCCTCCCTCCGTCCCGCCCTCCCTCCGTCCCGCCCTCCTCCTCCCGCCTCCCTCCGTCCCGCCCTCCCTCCGTCCCGCCCTCCCTCCGTCCCGCCCTCCCTCCGTCCCGCCCTCCCTCCGTCCCGCCCTCCCCTCCGTCCCGCCCTCCCTCCGTCCCGCCCTCCCTCCGTCCCGCCCTCCCTCCGTCCCGCCCTCCCTCCGTCCCGCCCTCCCTCCGTCCCGCCCTCCCTCCCTCCCGCCCTCCCTCCCTCCCGCCCTCCCTCCCTCCCGCCCTCCCTCCCTCCCGCCCCCCCTCCCTCCCGCCCCCCCTCCCTCCCTCCTCCCGCCCGCCCTCCCCCCGCCCGCCCACCCTCCCTCCCTCCCTCCGTCCCGCCCGCCCTCCCTTCGTCCCACCCCTCCCTGCCTCCGTCCCACCCCTCCCTCCCTCCGTCCCCTCCCTCCCTCCGTCCCCTCCCTCCCTCCGTCCCCTCCCTCCCTCCGTCCCCCCCTCCCTCCGTCCCCCCCGTCCCCTCCCTGCCTCCCTCCGTCCCCCCCGCCCCGTCCCTCCCTCCCTCCGCCGCTCTCTGTTCCCCTCTCTCTCTCCCTCCAGCATATTGAAGGTTGGATCACATCGAGCAAGGACTGGGAACGAGAGCGTGCGGTGATCACCACCTCCAAACTGCTGCTCTTTTACTTGGAGAAGCTGAATGTTCGAGTAAGTCTTGTTTCTCTCTGGGATCAGTATAAATCACAGAGACCCTGTATTAATCCCCAATTAGACACTGGGATACAGTATAAATCACAGAGATCCTGTATTAATCCCCAATCAGACACTGGGATACAGTATAAATCACAGAGATCCTGTATTAATCCCCAATCAGACACTGGGATACAGTATAAATCACAGAGATCCTGTATTCATCCCCAATCAGACACTGGGATACAGTATAAATCACAGAGATCCTGTATTAATCCCCAATCAGACACTGGGATACAGTATAAATCACAGAGATCCTGTATTCATCCCCAATCAGACACTGGGATACAGTATAAATCACAGAGATCCTGTATTAATCCCCAATCAGACACTGGGATACAGTATAAATCACAGAGATCCTGTATTAATCCCCAATTAGACACTGGGATACAGTATAAATCACAGAGACCCTGTATTAATCCCCAATAAGACACTGGATACAGTATAAATCACAGAGACCCTGTATTAATCCCCAATCAGACACTGGGATACAGTATAAATCACAGAGACCCTGTATTAATCCCAATCAGACACTGGGATACAGTATAAATCACAGAGACCCTGTATTAATCCCCAATTAGACACTGGGATACAGTATAAATCACAGAGACCCTGTATTAATCCCCAATCAGACACTGGGATACAGTATAAATCACAGAGATCCTGTATTAATCCCCAATTAGACACTGGGATACAGTATAAATCACAGAGATCCTGTATTAATCCCCAATTAGACACTGGATACAGTATAAATCACAGAGACCCTGTATTAATCCCAATCAGACACTGGGATACAGTATAAATCACAGAGACCCTGTATTAATCCCCAATCAGACACTGGGATACAGTATAAATCACAGAGATCCTGTATTAATCCTCAATCAGTCACTGGGATACAGTATAAATCACAGAGATCCTGTATTAATCCCCAATCAGACACTGGGATACAGTATAAATCACAGAGACCCTGTATTAATCCCCAATCAGACACTGGGATACAGTATAAATCACAGAGATCCTGTATTAATCCCCAATCAGTCACTGGGATACAGTATAAATCACAGAGACCCTGTATTAATCCCCAATTAGACACTGATACAGTATAAATCACAGAGACCCTGTATTAATCCCCAATCAGACACTGATACAGTATAAATCACAGAGATCCTGTATTAATCCTCAATCAGACACTGGGATACAGTATAAATCACAGAGATCCTGTATTAATCCTCAATCAGACACTGGGATACAGTATAAATCACAGAGATCCTGTATTAATCCCCAATCAGACACTGGGATACAGTATAAATCACAGAGACCCTGTATTAATCCCCAATCGGACACTGGGATACAGTATAAATCACAGAGATCCTGTATTAATCCCCAATCAGATACTGATACAGTATAAATCACAGAGATCCTGTATTAATCCCCAATCAGACACTGGGATACAGTATAAATCACAGAGATCCTGTATTAATCCCCAATCAGACACAGGGATACAGTATAAATCACAGAGACCCTGTATTAATCCCCAATCAGTCACTGGGATACAGTATAAATCACAGATCCTGTATTAATCCCCAATCAGACACTGGGATACAGTATAAATCACAGAGATCCTGTATTAATCCCCAATCAGACACTGGGATACAGTATAAATCACAGAGATCCTGTATTAATCCCCAATCAGACACTGGGATACAGTATAAATCACAGAGATCCTGTATTAATCCCCAATCAGACACTGATACAGTATAAATCACAGAGACCCTGTATTAATCCCCAATCAGTCACTGGGATACAGTATAAATCACAGAGATCCTGTATTAATCCCCAATCAGACACTGGGATACAGTATAAATCCCAGAGATCCTGTATTAATCCCCAATCAGACACTGATACAGTATAAATCACATAGACCCTGTATTAATCCCCAATCAGACACTGGGATACAGTATAAATCACAGAGATCCTGTATTAATCCCCAATCAGACACTGGGATACAGTATAAATCACAGAGACCCTGTATTAATCCCCAATCAGTCACTGGGATACAGTATAAATCACAGATCCTGTATCAATCCCCAATCAGACACTGGGATACAGTATAAATCACAGAGATCCTGTATTAATCCCCAATCAGACACTGATACAGTATAAATCACAGAGATCCTGTATTAATCCCCAATCAGACACTGGGATACAGTATAAATCACAGAGATCCTGTATTAATCCCCAATCAGACACTGGGATACAGTATAAATCACAGAGACCCTGTATTAATCCCCAATCACACACTGATACAGTATAAATCACAGAGATCCTGTATTAATCCCCAATCAGACACTGATACAGTATAAATCACAGAGATCCTGTATTAATCCCCAATCAGACACTGATACAGTATAAACCACAGAGATCCTGTATTAATCCCCAATCAGTCACTGGGATACAGTATAAATCACAGAGACCCTGTATTAATCCCCAATCAGTCACTGGGATCAGTATAAATCACAGAGATCCTGTATTAATCCCCATTCAGACACTGGGATACAGTATAAATCACAGAGACCCTGTATTAATCCCCAATCAGATACTGATACAGTATAAATCACAGAGATCCTGTATTAATCCCCAATCAGACACTGGGATACAGTATAAATCACAGAGATCCTGTATTAATCCCCAATCAGACACAGGGATACAGTATAAATCACAGAGACCCTGTATTAATCCCCAATCAGTCACTGGGATACAGTATAAATCACAGATCCTGTATTAATCCCCAATCAGACACTGGGATACAGTATAAATCACAGAGATCCTGTATTAATCCCCAATCAGACACTGGGATACAGTATAAATCACAGAGATCCTGTATTAATCCCCAATCAGACACTGGGATACAGTATAAATCACAGAGATCCTGTATTAATCCCCAATCAGACACTGGGATACAGTATAAATCACAGAGATCCTGTATTAATCCCCAATCAGACACTGATACAGTATAAATCACAGAGATCCTGTATTAATCCCCAATCAGTCACTGGGATACAGTATAAATCACAGAGATCCTGTATTAATCCCCAATCAGACACTGGGATACAGTATAAATCACAGAGATCCTGTATTAATCCCCAATCAGACACTGATACAGTATAAATCACAGATCCTGTATTAATCCCCAATCGGACACTGATACAGTATAAATCACAGAGACCCTGTATTAATCCCCAATCAGACACTGGGATACAGTATAAATCACAGAGACCCTGTATTAATCACCAATCAGACACTGGGATACAGTATAAATCACAGAGATCCTGTATTAATCCCCAATCAGACACTGATACAGTATAAATCACAGAGACCCTGTATTAATCCCCAATCAGACACTGGGATACAGTATAAATCACAGAGACCCTGTATTAATCACCAATCAGACACTGGGATACAGTATAAATCACAGAGATCCTGTATTAATCCCCAATCAGACACTGGGATACAGTATAAATCACAGAGACCCTGTATTAATCCCCAATCAGACACTGGGATACAGTATAAATCACAGAGATCCTGTATTAATCCCCAATCAGACACTGGGATACAGTATAAATCACAGAGACCCTGTATTAATCCCCAATCAGTCACTGGGATACTGTATAAATCACAGAGACCCTGTATTAATCCCCAATCAGTCACTGGGATACAGTATAAATCAGAGAGACCCTGTATTAATCCCCAATCAGTCACTGGGATACAGTATAAATCACAGATCCTGTATTAATCCCCAATCAGACACTGGGATACAGTGTAAATCACAGAAATCCATGTATTAATCCCCAATCAGACACTGGGATACAGTATAAATCACAGAGATCCTGTATTAATCCCCAATCAGACACTGGGATACAGTATAAATCACAGAGACCCTGTATTAATCCCCAATCAGACACTGGGATACAGTATAAATCACAGAGACCCTGTATTAATCCCCAATCAGACACTGGGATACAGTATAAATCACAGAGATCCTGTATTAATCCCCAATCAGACACTGGGATACAGTATAAATCACAGAGATCCTGTATTAATCCCCAATCAGACACTGGGATACAGTATAAATCACAGAGACCCTGTATTAATCCCCAATCAGACACTGGGATACAGTATAAATCACAGAGACCCTGTATTAATCCCCAATCAGACACTGGGATACAGTATAAATCACAGAGACCCTGTATTAATCCCCAATCAGACACTGGGATACAGTATAAATCACAGAGATCCTGTATTATTCCCCAATCAGACACTGGGATACAGTATAAATCACAGAGACCCTGTATTAATCCCCAATCAGTCACTGGATACAGTATAAATCACAGAGACCCTGTATTAATCCCCAATCAGTCACTGAGATACAGTATAAATCACAGAGACCCTGTATTAATCCCCAATCAGACACTGGGATACAGTATAAATCACAGAGATCCTGTATTAATCCCCAATCAGACACTGGGATACAGTATAAATCACAGAGATCCTGTATTAATCCCCAATCAGACACTGGGATACAGTATAAATCACAGAGATCCTGTATTAATCCCCAATCAGACACTGGGATACAGTATAAATCACAGAGACCCTGTATTAATCCCCAATCAGTCACTGGGATACAGTATAAATCACAGAGATCCTGTATTAATCCCCAATCAGACACTGATACAGTATAAATCACAGAGACCCTGTATTAATCCCCAATCAGTATAAATCTCTGTGATTTATACTGTATCCCAGTGTCTGATTGGGGATTAATACAGGGTCTCTGTGATTTATACTGTATCCCAGTGTCTGATTGGGGATTAATACAGGATCTCTGTGATTTATACTGTATCCCAGTGTCGGATTGGGGATTAATACAGGGTCTCTGTGATTTATACTGTATCCCAATTTCTGATTGGGGATTAATACAGGGTCTCTGTGATTTATACTGTATCCCTGTGTCTGATTGGGGATTAATACAGGATCTCTGTGATTTATACTGTATCCCAGTGTCTGATTGGGGATTAATACAGGGTCTCTGTGATTTATACTGTATCCCAGTGTCTGATTGGGGATTAATACAGGATCTGTGAGATTTATACTGTATCCCAGTGTCTGATTGGTGATTAATACAGGATCTATGTGATTTATACTGTATCCCAGTGTCTGATTGGGGATTAATACAGGATCTCTGTGATTTATACTGTATCCCAGTGTCTGATTGGGGATTAATACAGGATCTCTGTGATTTATACTGTATCCCAGTGTCTGATTGGGGATTAATACAGGATCTGTGAGATTTATACTGCATCCCAGTGTCTGATTGGTGATTAATACAGGATCTCTGTGATTTATACTGTATCAGTGTCTGATTGGGGATTAATACAGGATCTCTGTGATTTATACTGTATCCCAGTGTCTGATTGAGGATTAATACAGGATCTCTGTGATTTATACTGTATCCCAGTGTCTGATTGGGGATTAATACAGGATCTATGTGATTTATACTGTATCCCAGTGTCTGATTGGGGATTAATACAGGATCTCTGTGATTTATACTGTATCCCAGTGTCTGATTGGGGATTAATACAGGATCTCTGTGATTTATACTGTATCCCAGTGTCTGGGGATTAATACAGGGTCTCTGATTTATACTGTATCCCAGTGACTGATTGGGTATTAATACAGGGTCTCTGTGATTTATACTGTATCAGTGTCTGATTGGGGATTAATACAGGATCTCTGCGATTTATACTGTATCCCAGTGTCTGATTGGGGATTAATACAGGGTCTCTGTGATTTATACTGTATCCCAGTGACTGATTGGGGATTAATACCGGAACTCTGTGATTTATACTGTATCCCAGTGTCTGATTGGGGATTAATACAGAGTCTCTGTGATTTATACTGTATCCCAGTGTCTGATTGGGGATTAATACAGGGTCTCTGTGATTTATACTGTATCCCAGTGACTGATTGGGGATGAATACAGGATCTCTGTGATTTATACTGTATCCCAGTGTCTGATTGGGGATTAATACCGGGTCTCGGTGATTTATACTGTATCCCAGTGACTGATTGGGGATTAATACAGGGTCTCTGTGATTTATACTGTATCCCAGTGACTGATTGGGGATTAATACCGGATCTCTGTGATTTATACTGTATCCCAGTGTCTGATTGGGGATTAATACAGAGTCTCTGTGATTTATACTGTATCCCAGTGTCTGATTGGGGA
The DNA here is from genome assembly GCF_047496885.1 of Scyliorhinus torazame. Taxonomy (NCBI): domain Eukaryota; kingdom Metazoa; phylum Chordata; class Chondrichthyes; order Carcharhiniformes; family Scyliorhinidae; genus Scyliorhinus; species Scyliorhinus torazame. The sequence goes on from NW_027308063.1 coordinate 184,857, forward strand.
TTAATACAGGGTCTCTGTGATTTATACTGTATCCCAGTGACTGATTGGGGATGAATACAGGATCTCTGTGATTTATACTGTATCCCAGTGTGTGATTGGGGATTAATACAGGGTCTCGGTGATTTATACTGTATCCCAGTGACTGATTGGGGATTAATACAGGATCTCTGTGATTTATACTGTATCCCAGTGACTGATTGGGGATTAATACAGGATCTCTGTGATTTATACTGTATCCCAGTGTCTGATTGGGGATTAATACAGGGTCTCTGTGATTTATACTGTATCCCAGTGACTGATTGGGGATGAATACAGGATCTCTGTGATTTATACTGTATCCCAGTGTCTGATTGGGGATTAATACAGGGTCTCGGTGATTTATACTGTATCCCAGTGACTGATTGGGGATTAATACAGGATCTCTGTGATTTATACTGTATCCCAGTGTCTAATTGGGGATTAATACAGGATCTCTGTGATTTATACTGTATCCCAGTGTCTGATTGGGGATTAATACAGGGTCTCGGTGATTTCTACTGTATCCCAGTGACTGATTGGGGATTAATACAGGGTCTCTGTGATTTATACTGTATCCCAGTGTCTGAATGGGGATTAATACAGGATCTCTGTGATTTATAGTCACTGTGCTGGGACTGTGTCAGTGTGTACTCCAGTCTGTCACTGTTTAGCTCCAGGGTCCCATGTTCGATTCCCGGCTTGGGTCACTCTCTGTGCGGAGTCTGCACATCCTCCCCGTGTGTGCGTGGGTTTCCTCCGGGTGCTCCGGTTTCCTCCCACAGTCCAAAGATGTGCAGGTTAGGTGGATTGGCCATTCTGAATTCTCCCTCAGTGTACCCAAACAGGCGCCGGAATGTGGCAACTAGATTTTCACGTAACTTCATTGCAGTGTTAATGTAAGCCTACTTGTGACAATAAAGATTATTATTAAATATAATCGGCAATCTGTCCTGGGGTTGTTTGATGGGGACAGTGTTGAGAGACCTTTACTGTGTCCCTAACCCCGTGCTGTACCTGTCCTGGGAGTGTTTGATGGGGACAGTGTAGAGGGAGCTTTACTCTGTATCTAACCCCGTGCTGTACCTGTCCTGGGAGTGTTTGATGGGGACAGTGTCGATGGAGCTTTACTCTGTATCTAACCCCGTGCTGTACCTGTCCTGGGAGTGTTTGATGGGGACAGTGTAGAGGGAGCTTTACTCTGTATCTAACCCCGTGCTGTACCTGTCCTGGGAGTGTTTGATGGGGACAGTGTAGAGGGAGCTTTACTCTGTATCTAACCCCGTGCTGTACCTGTCCTGGGAGTGTTTGATGGGGACAGTGTCGATGGAGCTTTACTCTGTATCTAACCCCGTGCTGTACCTGTCCTGGGAGTGTTTGATGGGGACAGTGTAGAGGGAGCTTTACTCTGTATCTAACCCCGTGCTGTACCTGTCCTGGGAGTGTTTGATGGGGACAGTGTAGAGGGAGCTTTACTCTGTATCTAACCCCGTGCTGTACCTGTCCTGGGAGTGTTTGATGGGGACAGTGTAGAGGGAGCTTTGCTCTGTATCTAACCCCGTGCTGTACCTGTCCTGGGAGTGTTTGATGGGGACAGTGTAGAGGGAGCTTTACTCTGTATCTAGAACATAGGACATAGAACAATACAGCGCAGTACAGGCCCTTCGGCCCACGATGTTGCACCGAAACAAAAGCCATCTAACCTACACTATGCCATTATCATCCATATGTTTATCCAATAAACTTTTAAATGCCCTCAATGTTGGCGAGTTCACTACTGTAGCAGGTAGGGCATTCCACGGCCTCACTACTCTTTGCGTAAAGAACCTACCTCTGACCTCTGTCCTATATCTATTACCCCTCAGTTTAAAGTTATGTCCCCTTGTGCCAGCCATTTCCATCCGCGGGAGAAGGCTCTCACTGTCCACCCTATCCAACCCCCTAATCATTTTGTATGCCTCTATTAAGTCTCCTCTTAACCTTCTTCTCTCCAACGAAAACAACCTCGAGTCCATCAGCCTTTCCTCATAAGATTTTCCCTCCATACCAGGCAACATCCTGGTAAATCTCCTCTGCACCCGCTCCAAAGCCTCCACGTCCTTCCTATAATGCGGTGACCAGAACTGTACGCAATACTCCAAATGCGGCCGTACCAGAGTTCTGTACAGCTGCAACATGACCTCCTGACTCCGGAACTCAATCCCTCTACCAATAAAGGCCAACACTCCATAGGCCTTCTTCACAACCCTATCAACCTGGGTGGCAACTTTCAGGGATCTATGTACATGGACACCTAGATCCCTCTGCTCATCCACACTTCCAAGAACTTTACCATTAGCCAAATATTCCGCATTCCTGTTATTCCTTCCAAAGTGAATCACCTCACACTTCTCTACATTAAACTCCATTTGCCACCTCTCAGCCCAGCTCTGCAGCTTATCTATATCCCTCTGTAACCTGCTACTTCCTTCCACACTATCGACAACACCACCGACTTTAGTATCGTCTGCAAATTTACTCACCCACCCTTCTGCGCCTTCCTCTAGGTCATTGATAAAAATGACAAACAGCAACGGCCCCAGAACAGATCCTTGTGGTACTCCACTTGTGACTGAACTCCATTCTGAACATTTCCCATCAACCACCACCCTCTGTCTTCTTTCAGCTAGCCAATTTCTGATCCACATCTCTAAATCACCCTCAATCACCAGCCTCCGTATTTTCTGCAATAGCCTACCGTGGGGAACCTTATCAAACGCTTTGCTGAAATCCATATACACCACATCAACTGCTCTACCCTCATCTACCTGTTCAGTCACCTTCTCAAAGAACTCGATAAGGTTTGTGAGGCATGACCTACCCTTCACAAAGCCATGCTGACTATCCCTGATCATATTATTCCTATCTAGATGATTATAAATCTTGTCTCTTATAATCCCCTCCAAGACTTTACCCACTACAGACGTGAGGCTCACCGGTCTATAGTTGCCGGGGTTGTCTCTGCTCCCTTTTTTGAACAAAGGGACCACATTTGCTATCCTCCAGTCCTCTGGCAATATTCCTGTAGCCAATGATGACATAAAAATCAAAGCCAATGGTCCAGCAATCTCTTCCCTGGCCTCCCAGAGAATCCTAGGATAAATCCCATCAGGTCCCGGGGACTTATCTATTTTCAGCCTGTCCAGAATTGCCAACACCTCTTCCCTACGTACCTCAATGCCATCTATTCTATTCACCTGGAGCTCAGCATTCTCCTCCACAACATTATCTTTTTCCTGAACGAATACTGACGAAAAATATTCATTTAGTATCTCGCCTATCTCTTCAGACTCTACACACAACTTCCCATCCCTGTCCTTGACTGGTCCTACTCTTTCCCTAGTCATTTTCTTATTCCTGACATACCTATAGAAAGCTTTTGGGTTTTGCTTGATCCTTCCTGCCAAATACTTCTCATGTCCCCTCCTTGCTCGTCTTAGCTCTCTCTTTAGATCCTTCCTCGCTACCTTGTAACTATCCATCGCCCTAACTGAAACTTCATGCCTCATCTTCACATAGGCCTCCTTCTTCCTCTTAACAAGAGATTCCACTTCTTTGGTAAACCACGGTTCCCTCGCTCGGCACCTTCCTCCCTGCCTGACTGGTACATACTTATCAAGAACACGCAGTAGCTGATCCTTGAACAAGCTCCACTTATCCAGTGTGTCCAATACTTGCAGCCTACTTCTCCACCTTATCCCCCCCCAAGTCACGTCTAATGGCACCATAATTTCCCTTCCCCCAGCTATAACTCTTGCCCTGCGGTGTATACTTATCCCTTTCCATCCTTAACGTAAACGTCACCGAATTGTAGTCACTGTCCCCAAAGTGCTCACCTACCTCCAAATCCAACACCTGGCCTGGTTCATTACCCAAAACCAAATCCAACGTGGCCTCGCCTCTTGTTGGCCTGTCAACAAACTGTGTCAGGAAACCCTCCTGCACACACTGTACAAAAAACGACCCATCTAATGTACTCGAACTATATCTTTTCCAGTCAATATTTGGAAAGTTAAAGTCTCCCATAATAACTACCCTGTTACTTTCGCTCTTATCCAGGATCATCCTCGCCCTCCTTTCCTCTACATCCCTAGAACTATTTGGAGGCCTATAGAAGACTCCCAACAGTGTGACCTCTCCTTTCATGTTTCTAACCTCAGCCCATACTACCTCGGAAGATGAGTCCCCATCTAGCATCCTCTCCGCCACCGTAATACTGCTCTTGACTAGCAGCGCCACACCTCCCCCTCTTTTGCCTCCTTCTCTGAGCTTACTAAAACACCTAAACCCCGGAACCTGCAACATCCATTCCTGTCCCTGCTCTATCCATGTCTCCGAAATGGCCACAACATCGAAGTCCCAGGTACCAACCCATGCTGCCAGTTCCCCTACCTTATTTCGTATACTCCTGGCATTGAAGTAGACACACTTCAAACCACCTACCTGAACACTGGCCCCCTCCTGCGACGTCAAATCTGAGCTCCTGACCTCTCTACTCTCATTCTCCCTTACCCTAAAACTACAATCCAGGTTCCCATGCCCCTGCTGCATTAGTTTAAACCCCCCCAAAGAGCACTAACAAATCTCCCCCCCCAGGATATTTGTGCCCCTCAGATTCAGATGCAGACCATCCTGTCTGTAGAGGTCCCACCTTCCCCAGAAAGAGCCCCAGTTATCCAGAAATCTGAATCCCTCCCGCCTGCACCATCCCTGTAGCCACGTGTTTAATTGCTCTCTCTCCCTATTCCTCATCTCACTATCACGTGGCACGGGCAACAACCCAGAGATAACAACTCTGTTTGTTCTAGTTCTGAGCTTCCATCCTAGCTCCCTGAAAGCCTGCCTGACATCCTTATCCCCTTTCCTACCTATGTCGTTAGTGCCAATGTGGACCACGACTTGGGGCTGCTCCCCCTCCCCCTTAAGGACCCGGAAAACACGATCCGAGACATCACGTACCCTTGCACCTGGGAGGCAACATACCAAACGTGAGTCTCTCACGCTCCCACAAAATTTCCTATCTGTGCCCCTGACTATCGAGTCCCCAATTACTAATGCTCTGCTCCTCTCCCCCCTTCCCTTCTGAGCAACAGGGACAGACTCCGTGCCAGAGGCCCGTACCCCATGGCTTACCCCTGGTAAGTCGTCCCCCCCCACAAGTATCCAAAGCGGTATACTTGTTTCTCAGGGGAACGACCGCAGGGGATCCCTGCACTGACTGTTTTTTCCCAGTCCCTCTTCCAGTTACCCATCTATCTCCAATCTTTGGTGTAACTAATTCCCTGAAGCTGCTATCTATGACCCCCTCTGCCTCCCAAATGATCCGAAGTTCTTCCAACTCCAGCTCCAGTTCCCTAACTCGGTCTTGGAGGAGCTGGAGATGGCAGCACTTCCTGCAGGTAAAATCAGCAGGGACACTAACTGCATCCCTCACCTCAAACATCCTGCAGGAGGAACATTGCACTCCCTTCCCTGCCATTCCTCTTACTTTCTACCAAGATCTGGCTAACAACTAAATTAAATTTTTATAAAAAATAATAATAATATAATAAAATATGGTACTTACCTCAGACCAATGGGTTTTATTATTAGGTTAGAGGAGGAGGGTGGGTGGGAGACACTACACGTGTAGTGTCTCGGGTTTCCTCTCCACCAGAATTTATTGGTGAAGGTCTTCCCAGACGTCCGCGGGTCGACTTCCTGTTCCCACCTTAAACACTAAAATTTTTAAAAAAAATTTAAAGGAGAGACTTACCTCCCAGAAATCACTTCCGCACTGCCCCCGCTGAAATGGACTAACCTGCTCCGCTCCTGCTGAAATCAACTTGGCCTGCAAGGTAAGTAAGTTAATCAGTACTTACCTCACCCCAGGCAGCGACCTTTTAAACGGTCCCCTCTGCCTCGCAGCTCCCGCGCTTTTTCAAATTCCCGCGCTGATTCTAAGGTCCCAGCTCTCACTCCTGAACTAAACAGCTGACCTGCAAGGTAAGTAAGTTAATCAGTACCAAAATCTAACCCCGTGCTGTACCTGTCCTGGGAGTGTTTGATGGGGACAGTGTAGAGGGAGCTTTACTCTGTATCTAACCCCGTGCTGTACCTGTCCTGGGAGTGTTTGTTGGAGACAGTGTAGAGGGAGCTTTACTCTGTATCTAACCCCGTGCTGTACCTGTCCTGGGAGTGTTTGATGGGGACAGTGTAGAGGGAACATTACTCTGTATCTAACCCCGTGCTGTACCTGTCCTGGGAGTGTTTGATGGGGACAGTGTAGAGGGAGCTTTACTCTGTATCTAACCCCGTGCTGTAACTGTCCTGGGAGTGTTTGATGGGGACAGTGTAGAGGAAGCTTTACTCAGTATCTAACCCCGTGCTGTACCTGTCCTGGGAGTGTTTGATGGGGACAGTGTAGAGGGAGCTTTACTCTGTATCTAACCCCGTGCTGTACCTGTCCTGGGAGTGTTTGATGGGGACAGTGTAGAGGGAGCTTTACTCTGTATCTAACCCCGTGCTGTACCTGTCCTGGGAGTGTTTGATGGGGACAGTGTAGAGGGAGCTTTACTCAGTATCTAACCCGTGCTGTACCTGTCCTGGGAGTGTTTGATGGGGACATTGTAGAGGGAGATTTACTCTGTATCTAACCCCGTGCTGTACCTGTCCTGGGAGTGTTTGATGGGGACAGTGTAGAGGGAGCTTTACTCTGTATCTAACCCCGTGCTGTACCTGTCCTGGGAGTGTTTGATGGGGACAGTGTAGAGGGAAGCTTTACTCTGTATCTAACCCCGTGCTGTACCTGTCCTGGGAGTGTTTGATGGGGACAGTGTAGAGGGAGCTTTACTCTGTATCTAACCCCGTGCTGTACCTGTCCTGGGAGTGTTTGATGGGGACAGTGTAGAGGGAGCTTTACTCTGTATCTAACCCCGTGCTGTACCTGTCCTGGGAGTGTTTGATGGGGACAGTGTAGAGGGAGCTTTACTCTGTATCTAACCCCGTGCTGTACCTGTCCTGGGAGTGTTTGATGGGGACAGTGTCGAGGGAACATGACTCGGTGTTGTGAGTTGCAGTGCTCTCTGTCTGTACTGGAGTGTAAGAGATGACTGTTGTTCCCGGAGTTGTGGAATGTGGTTGTCGAGTGCGGTTGAATTGTGCTGTGATCTATCTCTTCTCCCTAACTCTCCCTCTGTCCTCATAGACAATGGTTTCCTTCCACAATTTGGGGGCCCTGATTGGTCGGTTGGTTCCACGGTGCACAGACCCTCTGCTGACGGTCCGGCAGAATGCGGTGGATTGTCTGCACACACTGCTCTGCATACAAATGCGCTACGCTGGTGAGTCTTACTGTGGAGAGGTGGGACACAGGTGCTGCACTCGTGCATTGGCAGGAGTGCGCTGCGATGCAGCTGTGCCGGCGGTGGCTGTACTCTGCGATGGTGCTGCTTTGGTCATGGCTATGCGCTGCAATGGTGCTGCGCCAGTGCTGGCTGTGCATGGCAATGGTGCTGCGCCAGTGCTGGCTGTGTGCTGCAATGGTGCTGCGCCAGTGCTGGCTGTGCGCTGCAATGGTGCTGCGCCAGTGCTGGCTGTGCACTGCAATGGTGCTGCGCCAGTGCTGGCTGTGCGCTGCAATGGTGCTGCGCCAGTGCTGGCTGTGCGCTGCAATGGTGCTGCGCCAGTGCTGGCTGTGCGCTCCAATGGTGCTGCGCCAGTGCTGGCTGTGCGCTGCTCTGGTGCTAGCCGTTTGCTGCGCCGTTGGTGGCTGTGCGCTGCAATGGGGCTGCGCAGTTGGTGGCTGTGCGCAGCGATGATGTTACTCTGGTGGTGGCTGCGCACTGTGATGGTGTGCTGCTCTGATCGTGGCTGTGTGCTGCAATGGTGCTGCATCGGTGATGCCTGTGCACTGTGATAGTGCTGCTTTGGTCGTGGCTGTGCACTGTGATGGTGCTGCACTGGTGGTCGCTGTGCACTGTGATGGTGCTGCACTGGTGGTCGCTGTGCACTGTGATGGTGCTGCACTGTTGGTGGCTGTGCGCTGCAATGCTCCTGCACTGGTGTTGGCTCTCTGTGATGGTGCTGCACCGGTGCTGTACGCTGTGATGCTGCTGCACTGGTGCTGGCTGTTCGCTGCAATGGTGCTGCGCCAGTGCTGGCTGTGCGCTGCAGTCACGGTGGCTGTGCACTGCGATGGTGCTGCCCTGGGGCTGGCTGTGCGCTACACTCGTGGTGGCTGTATGCTGCGGTGGTGCTGCACTGGTGCTGGCTGTGCGCTGCGATGGTTCTGCACCGGTGATAGCTGTGTGCTGCAATGGTACTGCACCGATGATGATGGCTGTGCGCAGCGATGCTGCTGCACTGGTGTTGGCTGTGCGCTACACTCGTGGTGGCTGTACGCTGCGGTGGTGCTGCACTGGTGCTGGCTGTGCGCTGCGATGGTGCTGCTCTTGTTGTGACTATAGAACATAGAACATAGAACAATACAGCGCAGTACAGGCCCTTCGGCCCACGATGTTGCACCGAAACAAAAGCCATCTAACCTACACTATGCCATTATCATCCATATGTTTATCCAATAAACTTTTAAATGCCCTCAATGTTGGCGAGTTCACTACTGTAGCAGGTAGGGCATTCCACGGCCTCACTACTCTTTGCGTAAAGAACCTACCTCTGACCTCTGTCCTATATCTATTACCCCTCAGTTTAAAGTTATGTCCCCTCGTGCCAGCCATATCCATCCGCGGGAGAAGGCTCTCACTGTCCACCCTATCCAACCCCCTGATCATTTTGTATGCCTCTATTAAGTCTCCTCTTAACCTTCTTCTCTCCAACGAAAACAACCTCAAGTCCGTCAGCCTTTCCTCATAAGATTTTCCCTCCATACCAGGCAACATCCTGGTAAATCTCCTCTGCACCCGCTCCAAAGCCTCCACGTCCTTCCTATAATGCGGTGACCAGAACTGTACGCAATACTCCAAATGCGGCCGGACCAGAGTTCTGTACAGCTGCAACATGACCTCCCGACTCCGGAACTCAATCCCTCTACCAATAAAGGCCAACACTCCATAGGCCTTCTTCACAACCCTATCAACCTGGGTGGCAACTTTCAGGGATCTATGTACATGGACACCTAGATCCCTCTGCTCAGCCACACTTTCAAGAACTTTACCATTAGCCAAATATTCCGCATTCCTGTTATTCCTTCCAAAGTGAATCACCTCACACTTCTCTACATTAAACTCCATTTGCCACCTCTCAGCCCAGCTCTGCAGCTTATCTATATCCCTCTGTAACCTGCTACATCCTTCCACACTATCGACAACACCACCGACTTTAGTATCGTCTGCAAATTTACTCACCCACCCTTCTGCGCCTTCCTCTAGGTCATTGATAAAAATGACAAACAGCAACGGCCCCAGAACAGATCCTTGTGGTACTCCACTTGTGACTGTACTCCATTCTGAACATTTCCCATCAACCACCACCCTCTGTCTTCTTTCAGCTAGCCAATTTCTGATCCACATCTCTAAATCACCCTCAATCCCCAGCCTCCGTATTTTTTGCAATAGCCTACCGTGGGGAACCTTATCAAATGCTTTGCTGAAATCCATATACACCACATCAACTGCTCTACCCTCGTCTACCTGTTCAGTCACCTTCTTAAAGAATTCAATAAGGTTTGTGAGGCATGACCTACCCTTCACAAAGCCATGCTGACTATCCCTGATCATATTATTCCTATCTAGATGATTATAAATCTTGTCCCTTATAATCCCCTCCAAGACTTTACCCACTACAGACGTGAGGCTCACCGGTCTATAGTTGCCGGGGTTGTCTCTGCTCCCCTTTTTGAACAAAGGGACCACATTTGCGGTCCTCCAGTCCTCTGGCACTATTCCTGTAGCCAATGATGACATAAAAATCAAAGCCAAAGGTCCAGCAATCTCTTCCCTGGCCTCCCATAGAATCCTAGGATAAATCCCATCAGGTCCCGGGGACATATCTATTTTCAGCCTGTCCAGAATTGCCAACACCTCTTCCCTACGTACCTCAATGCCATCTATTCTATTAGCCTGGGGCTCAGCATTCTCCTCCACAACATTATCTTTTTCCTGACTGAATACTGACGAAAAATATTCATTTAGTATCTCGCCTATCTCTTCAGACTCCACACACAATTTCCCATCCCTGTCCTTGACTGGTCCTACTCTTTCCCTAGTCATTCGCTTATTCCTGACATACCTATAGAAAGCTTTTGGGTTTTCCTTGATCCTTCCTGCCAAATACTTCTCATGTCCCCTCCTTGCTCGTCTTAGCTCTCTCTTTAGATCCTTCCTCGCTACCTTGTAACTATCCATCGCCCAACCGAAACTTCACACTTCATCTTCACATAGGCCTCCTTCTTCCTCTTAACAAGAGATTCCACTTCCTTGGTAAACCACGGTTCCCTCGCTCGACGCCTTCCTCCCTGTCTGACCGGTACATACTTATCAAGAACACGCAGTAGCTGATCCTTGAACAAGCCCCACTTATCCAGTGTGCCCAACACTTGCAGCCTACTCCTCCAACCTATCCCCCCCAAGTCACGTCTAATGGCATCATAATTGCCCTTCCCCCAGCTATAACTCTTGCCCTGCGGTGTATACTTATCCCTTTCCATCATTAACGTAAACGTCACCGAATTGTGGTCACTGTCCCCAAAGTGCTCTCCTACCTCCAAATCCAACACCTGGCCTGGTTCATTACCCAAAACCAAATCCAACGTGGCCTCGCCTCTTGTTGGCCTGTCAACATATTGTTTCAGGAAACCCTCCTGCACACACTGTACAAAAAACGACCCATCTATTGTACTCGAACTATATATTTTCCAGTCAATATTTGGAAAGTTAAAGTCTCCCATAATAACTACCCTGTTACTTTCGCTCATATCCAGAATCATCTTCGCCATCCTTTCCTCTACATCCCTAGAACTATTAGGAGGCCTATAAAAAACTCCCAACAGGGTGACCTCTCCTTTCCTGTTTCTAACTTCAGCCAATACTACCTCGGAAGAAGAGTCCCCATCTAGCATCCTCTCCGCCACCGTAATACTGCTCTTGACTAGCAGCGCCACACCTCCCCCTCTTTTGCCTCCTTCTCTGAGCTTACTAAAACACCTAAACCCCGGAACCTGCAACATCCATTCCTGTCCCTGCTCTATCCATGTCTCCGAAATGGCCACAACATCGAAGTCCCAGGTACCAACCCACGCTGCCAGTTCCCCTACCTTGTTTTGTATACTCCTGGCATTGAAGTAGACACACTTCAAACCACCTACCTGAACGCTGGCCCCCTCCTGCGACGTCAAATCTGTGCTCCTGACCTCTATACTCTCATTCACCCTTACCCTAAAACTACAATCCAGGTTCCCATGCCCCTGCTGCATTAGTTTAAACCCCCCCAAAGAGCACTAACAAATCTCCCTCCCAGGATATTTGTGCCCCTCAGGTTCAGATGTAGACCATCCTGTCTGTAGAGGTCCCACCTTCCCCAGAAAGAGCCCCAGTTATCCAAAAATCTGAAACCCTCCCGCCTGCACCATCCCTGTAGCCACGTGTTTAAATGCTCTCTCTCCCTATTCCTCATCTCACTATCACGTGGCACGGGTAACAACCCAGAGATAACAACTCTGTTTGTTCTAGTTCTGAGCTTCCATCCTAGCTCCCTGAAAGCCTGTCTGACATCCTTGTCCCCTTTCCTACCTATGTCGTTGGTGCCAATGTGGACCACGACTTGGGGCTGCTCCCCCTCCCCCCTAAGGACCCGGAAAACACGATCCGAGACATCACGTACCCTTGCACCTGGGAGGCAACATACCAAACGTGAGTCTCTCACGCTCCCACAAAATCTCCTATCTGTGCCCCTGACTATAGAGTCCCCAATTACTAATGCTCTGCTCCTCTCCCCCCTTCCCTTCTGAGCAACAGGGACAGACTCCGTGCCAGAGGCCCGTACCCCATGGCTTACCCCTGGTAAGTCGTCCCCCCCACAAGTATCCAAAGCGGTATACTTGTTTCTCAGGGGAACGACCGCAGGGGATCCCTGCACTGACTGTTTTTTCCCAGTCCCTCTTACAGTTACCCACCTATCTCCAATCTTTGGTGTAACTAATTCCCTGAAGCTGCTATCTATGACCCCTTCTGCCTCCCGAATGATCCGAAGTTCTTCCAACTCCAGCTCCAGTTCCCTAACTCGGTCTTGGAGGAGCTGGAGATGGCAGCACTTCCTGCAGGTAAAATCAGCAGGGACACTAACTGCATCCCTCACCTCAAACATCCTGCAGGAGGAACATTGCACTCCCTTCCCTGCCATTCCTCTAACTTTCTACCAAGATCTGGCTAACAACTAAATTAAATTTTTATAAAAAATAATAATAATATAATAAAAATATGGTACTTACCTCAGACCAATGGGTTTTATTATTAGGTTAGAGGAGGAGGGCGGGTGGGAGACACTACACGTGTAGTGTCTCGGGTTTCCTCTCCACCTGAATTTATTGGTGAGGGTCTTCCCAGACGTCCGCGGGTCGACTTCCTGTTCCCGCCTAAAAAACTAATTTAAAAAAAAAAGAAAAATTCTCAGCTCCTGCTGAAATTGACTAACCAGCCAGCTCCACTCCCGCCGAAATCGACTGGCCTGCCCCTGCAAAGAGAAGTGCTTTTAAAGGTTGACTTACCTCCCAGCAACCTCCTTCCGCAATGCTCCCGCTGAAACTGACTAACCAGCTGCTCTCACGCCGCCGAAATCGACTGGCCTGCCCCTGCCAAGAGAAGTGCTTTTAAAGGTTGACTTACCTCCCAGCAACCTCCTTCCGCAATGCTCCCGCTGAAATTGACTCACCAGCTGTTCTCACGCCACCGAAATCGACTGATGTGCTGCGATGGTGCTGCGCCGGTGGTGGCTGTGTGCTGCAATGGTGCTGCACCGGTGATAGCTGTGCGCTGCAATGGTGCTGCATCGATGATGGCTGTGCGCTGCGATGCTGCTGCAGTGGTGTTGGCTGTGTTGCGATGGCGTTGCACCGGTGCTGGCTGTGCGCTGCAGTCGTGCTGGCTGTGCCTTGCGATGTTGTTGCTCTGGTGCTGGCTGTGCGCTGCGATGCTGCTGCACTGGTGTTGGCTGTGCTGCGATGGAGCTGGCATGTTTTTAATTCTCTTTTCCGTTGCCAGGCTTTGCTCCCGATCACACGGATGAATCATTAGTGCGGCTGAAAAATCTTCAAAGTGGGCTGCACCAATCAGATAGCCAGCTGCTGTTCCGCACGTGCTCCGAGATTGGGCAGGTTGGTGAGCGGGGGAGGGGGGGGGCTGCACGTGTATCTGGGCATCCCCCCACCCCCCCTCGCCCCCCACTCCCTCTTCCCCCCCCCCCCTCACCCCTCACTCCCTCTTCCCCCCTCCCCTCACCCCTCACTCCCTCTTCCCCCCTCACCCCTCATCCCCCACTCCCCCCCCCCACTCCCGTCCCCTCGCCCCCACTCCCCCCTCGCCCCCACTCCCCCCTCGCCCCCACTCCCCCCTCGCCCCCACTCCCCCCTCGCCCCCACTCCCCCCTCGCCCCCACTCCCCCCTCGCCCCCACTCCCCCCCTCGCCCCCACTCCCCCCTCGCCCCCACTCCCCCCTCGCCCCCACTCCCCCCTCGCCCCCACTCCCCCCTCGCCCCCACTCCCCCCCTCGCCCCCACTCCCCCCTCGCCCCCACTCCCCCCTCGCCCCCACTCCCCCCTCGCCCCCACTCCCCCCTCGCCCCCACTCCCCCCTCGCCCCCACTCCCCCCTCGCCCCCACTCCCCCCTCGCCCCCACTCCCCCCTCGCCCCCACTCCCCCCTCGCCCCCACTCCCCCCTTGCCCCCACTCCCCCCTCGCCCCCCACTCCCCCCCCCGCTCCCCCTCCCCCCACTCCCCCCTCCCCCACTCCCCCCTTCCCCCCCTCCTCCCCCTCGCCCCCACTCCCCCCTCGCCCCCACTCCCCCATCGCCCCCACTCCCCCCTCGCCCCCACTCCCCCCTCGCCCCCACTCCCCCCTCGCCCCCACTCCCCACTCCCCCCTCGCCCCCACTCCCCACTCCCCCCTCGCCCCCACTCCCCCCTCGCCCCCACTCCCCCCTCGCCCCCACTCCCCCCTCGCCCCCACTCCCCCCTCGCCCCCACTCCCCCCTCGCCCCCACTCCCCCCTCGCCCCCACTCCCCCCTCGCCCCCACTCCCCCTCGCCCCCACTCCCCCCTCGCCCCCACTCCCCCCTCGCCCCCACTCCCCCCTCGCCCCCACTCCCCCCTCGCCCCCACTCCCCCCTCGCCCCCACTCCCCCCTCGCCCCCACTCCCCCCTCGCCCCCACTCCCCCCTCGCCCCCACTCCCCCCTCGCCCCCACTCCCCCCTCGCCCCCACTCCCCCCTCGCCCCCACTCCCCCCTCGCCCCCACTCCCCCCTCGCCCCCACTCCCCCCTCGCCCCCACTCCCCCCTCGCCCCCACTCCCCCCTCGCCCCCACTCCCCCCTCGCCCCCACTCCCCCCTCGCCCCCCACTCCCCCCCCCGCTCCCCCTCCCCCCACTCCCCCCTCCCCCACTCCCCCCTTCCCCCCCTCCTCCCCCCTCCCCCCACTCCCCCTTCCCCCCCCACTCCCCACTCCCCCCCCCCACTCCCCCCTCCCCCCTCACCCCCACTCCACCCTCACCCCCCACACCCCCCTCACCCCCCACACCCCCTCACCCCCCACTCCCCACTCCCCCCTCTCCCCCCCACCCCCCTCAGCCCCCACACCCCCTCGCCCCCACTCCCCCCCCCACTCCCCCTCCCCCCCACTCCCCCCTTCCCCCCCCCTCCTCCCCCCTCCCCCCACTCCCCCTTCCCCCCCCCACTCCCCACTCCCCCCCACTCCCCCCTCCCCCCCACTCCCCCCTCACCCCCACTCCCCCCTCACCCCCACTCCCCCCTCACCCCCCACACCCCCTCACCCCCCACTCCCCACTCCCCCCTCTCCCCCACCACCCCCCTCAGCCCCCACTCCCCCCTCGCCCCCACTCCCCCTCCCCCCCACTCCCCCTTCCCCCCCCTCCTCCCCCCTCCCCCCACTCCCCCTTCCCCCCCCCCCACTCCCCACTCCCCCCCCACTCCCCCCTCCCCCCCACTCCCCCCTCACCCCCACTCCCCCCTCACCCCCCACACCCCCTCACCCCCCACTCCCCCCTCTCCCCCCCACCCCCCTCAGCCCCCACACCCCCTCCCCCCTCCCCCTCCACTCCCCCCTCACTCCCCGCTCCTCCCCCCTCATCCCCCCACACCCCCACCCCCCTCACCCCTCACCCCTCAACCCCCACCCCTCACCGCCCCACCCTCTCACCCCCCACCCCCTCACCCCCCTCACCCCCCACTCCCCCTCACCCCCCTCACCCCCCTCACTCCCCCCCTCACTCCCCCCTCACCCCCCCTCACTCCCCCCTCACTCCCCCCTCACCCCCCTCTCTCCCCCCTCACCCCCCCTCTCTCCCCCCTCACCCCCCCTCTCTCCCCCCTCACCCCCCTCTCTCCCCCCCTCACCCCCCCTCACTCCCTCTCCCCCCTCAATCCCTCTCCCCCCTCACTCCCTCTCACCCCTCACTCCCTCTCACCCCCACTCCCCCCTCCCCCCTCACTCCCTCTTCCCCCCCCCTCACTCCCTCTTCCCCCCCTCACCCCTCACTCCCTCTTCCCCCTCACCCCTCACCTCCCACTCCCCCCTCCCCACCCATTCCCCTTCCCCCTACCCCCACTCTCTCTCCCCCCTGCCCCCTCACTCCCTCTCCGCACTCACTCCCTCTCCCCTTCCCCTTCCCCCAAATCCCGAATCCCCCTTCCCCGAATCCACCTCCCCTCCCTCCCTCTCTGACCCCCCTCCCTTCCTCACCTCCCCCTTCCTCACCTCCCCCTTCCCTCCCTCTCCCCCTCTCCCCCTCCATCCTTCTCCCCCTCTCCCCCTCACTCACTTCCCCTCATTCCTTCTATCCCATCTCCCCCTCACTCCCTCTCCCCCTCACTCCTTCTCCCATCTCCCCCTCACTCCCTCTCCCCCTCACTCCCTCTCACCCCTCTCCCCGCTCTCCCCTCTCCCCCTTTCCCCTCACTCCCCTCTCTCCCCCTCTCCCCTCACTCCCTCTCTCCCCTCACTCCCTCCGCCCTCACTCCTTCTACCCCCTCACTCCCTCTCCCCTAACTCCCTCGCTCTCTCTCCCCCTCACTCTCTCTCCCCCTCGCTCTCTCTCCCCCCTCGCTCTCTCTCCCCCTCGCTCTCTCTCCCCCTCGCTCTCTCTCCCCCTCGCTCTCTCTCCCCCTCGCTCCCTCTCCCCCTCGCTCCCTCTCCCCCTCGCTCCCTCTCCCCCTCGCTCCCTCTCCCCCTCGCTCCCTCTCCCCCTCGCTCCCTCTCCCCCTCGCTCCCTCTCCCCCTCGCTCCCTCTCCCCCTCGCTCCCTCTCCCCCTCGCTCCCTCTCCCCCTCGCTCCCTCTCCCCCTCGCTCCCTCTCCCCCTCGCTCCCTCTCCCCCTCGCTCCCTCTCCCCCTCGCTCCTTCTGCCCCCTCGCTCCTTCTGCCCCCTCCCCCCTCACTCCCTCTCTCCCTCACTCCCTCTCTCCCTCACTCCCTCTCTCCCTCTCCCCCTAACTCCCTCGCTCTCTCTTCCCCCTCGCTCTCTCTTCCCCCTCGCTCTCTCTTCCCCCTCGCTCTCTCTTCCCCCTCGCTCCCTCTCCCCCTCGCTCCCTCTCCCCCTCGCTCCCTCTCCCCCTCGCTCCCTCTCCCCCTCGCTCCCTCTCCCCCTCGCTCCCTCTCCCCCTGGCTCCCTCTCCCCCTGGCTCCCTCTCCCCCTGGCTCCCTCTCCCCCTGGCTCCCTCTCCCCCTGGCTCCCTCTCCCCCTGGCTCCCTCTCCCCCTGGCTCCCTCTCCCCCTGGCTCCCTCTCCCCCTGGCTCCCTCTCCCCCTGGCTCCCTCTCCCCCTGGCTCCCTCTCCCCCTGGCTCCCTCTCCCCCGGCTCCCTCTCCCCCTGGCTCCCTCTCCCCCTGGCTCCCTCTCCCCCTGGCTCCCTCTCCCCCTGCCTCCCTCTCCCCCTGGCTCCCTCTCCCCCTGGCTCCCTCTCCCCCTGGCTCCCCCCCCCCTCCTCCCCCCCTCCCCCACTCCCCCTTCCCCCCCCTCCCCCCACTCCCCCTTCCCCCCCCCACTCCCCACTCCCCCCCCACTCCCCCCTCCCCCCTCACCCCCCACACCCCCTCACTCCCCACTCCCCCTCACTCCCCACTCCCCCCCTCTCCCCCCCCACCCCCCTCAGCCCCCACACCCCCTCCCCCCCTCCCCTCCACTCCCCCCTCACTCCCCGCTCCTCCCCCCTCATCCCCCCACCCCCCCACCCCCCTCACCCCTCAACCCCCACCCCTCACCGCCCCACCCTCTCACCCCCCACCCCCCACTCCCCCTCACCCCCCTCACCCCCCTCACTCCCCCCTCACCCCCCCTCACCCCCCCTCACCCCCCTCACCCCCCCTCACCCCCCCTCACCCCCCCTCACTCCCCCCTCACCCCCCCTCACTCCCCCCTCACCCCCCTCACTCCCCCCTCACCCCCCCCTCACTCCCCCCTCACCCCCCCCTCACTCCCCCCTCACCCCCCTCACCCCCCTCTCTCCCCCCTCTCTCCCCCCTCACCCCCCCTCTCTCCCCCCTCACCCCCCCTCTCTCCCCCCTCACCCCCCTCTCTCCCCCCCTCACCCCCCTCACTCCCTCACCCCCCTCACTCCCTCTCCCCCCTCACTCCCTCTCCCCCCTCACTCCCTCTCCCCCCTCACTCCCTCTCCCCCCTCACTCCCTCTCACCCCTCACTCCCTCTCACCCTCACTCCCTCTCACCCCTCACCCCCACTCCCCCCTCACTCCCTCTTCCCCCCCTCACTCCCTCTTCCCCCCCCCCCTCACACTCCCTCTTCCCCCCCTCACCCCTCACTCCCTCTTCCCCCTCACCCCTCACCTCCCACTCCCCCCTCCCCACCCATTCCCCTTCCCCCTACCCCCACTCTCTCTCCCCCCTGCCCCCTCACTCCCCCTCCCCCTTCACTCCCTCTCCCCGTCCCCCCTCACTCCCTCTCCCCGTCCCCCCTCACTCCCTCTCCCCCCTCACTCCCTCTCCGCACTCACTCCCTCTCCCCCTTCCCCTTCCCCCAAATCCCGAATCCCCCTTCCCCGAATCCACCTCCCCTCCCTCCCTCTCCGACCCCCCTCCCTTCCTCACCTCCCCCTTCCTCACCTCCCCCTTCCCTCCCTCTCCCCCTCTCCCCCTCCATCCTTCTCCCCCTCTCCCCCTCACTCCCTTCCCCTCATTCCTTCTATCCCATCTCCCCCTCACTCCCTCTCCCTCTCCCCCTCACTCCTTCTCCCATCTCCCCCTCACTCCCTCTCCCCCTCACTCCCTCTCACCCCTCTCCCCGCTCTCCCCTCTCCCCCCTCTCCCCTTTTCCCCTCACTCCCTCTCTCCCCCTCTCCCCTCACTCCCTCTCTCTCCTCACTCCCTCCGCCCTCACTCCTTCTACCCCCTCACTCCCTCTCCCCTAACTCCCTCGCTCTCTCTCCCCCTCGCTCTCTCTCCCCCTCGCTCTCTCTCCCCCTCGCTCTCTCTCCCCCTCGCTCTCTCTCCCCCTCGCTCTCTCTCCCCCTCGATCCCTCTCCCCCTCGCTCCCTCTCCCCCTCGCTCCCTCTCCCCCTCGCTCCTTCTGCCCGCTCCTCCCTCACTCCCTCTCTCCCTCACTCCCTCTCCCCCTCACTTCCTCACTCCCTCTCCCCCTAACTCCCTCGCTCTCTCCCCCTCGCTCTCTCTTCCCCCTCGCTCTCTCTTCCCCCTCGCTCTCTCTTCCCCCTCGCTCTCTCTTCCCCCTCGCTCTCTCTTCCCCCTCGCTCTCTCTTCCCCTGGCTCCCTCTCCCCCTGGCTCCCTCTCCCCCTGGCTCCCTCTCCCCCTGGCTCCCTCTCCCCCTGGCTCCCTCTCCCCCTGGCTCCCTCTCCCCCTGGCTCCCTCTCCCCCTGGCTCCCTCTCCCCCTGGCTCCCTCTCCCCCTGGCTCCCTCTCCCCCTGGCTCCCTCTCCCCCTGGCTCCCTCTCCCCCTGGCTCCCTCTCCCCCTGGCTCCCTCTCCCCCTGGCTCCCTCTCCCCCTGGCTCCCTCTCCCCCTGGCTCCCTCTCCCCCTGGCTCCCTCTCCCCCTGGCTCCCTCTCCCCCTGGCTCCCTCTCCCCCTGGCTCCCTCTCCCCCTGGCTCCCTCTCCCCCTGGCTCCCTCTCCCCCTGGCTCCCTCTCCCCCTGGCTCCCTCTCCCCCTGGCTCCCTCTCCCCCTGGCTCCCTCTCCCCCTGGCTCCCTCTCCCCCTGGCTCCCTCTCCCCCTGGCTCCCTCTCCCCCTGGCTCCCTCTCCCCCTGGCTCCCTCTCCCCCTGGCTCCCTCTCCCCCTGGCTCCCTCTCCCCCCTGGCTCCCTCTCCCCCTGGCTCCCTCTCCCCCCTGGCTCCCTCTCCCCCTGGCTCCCTCTCCCCCTGGCTCCCTCTCCCCCTGGCTCCCTCTCCCCCTGGCTCCCTCTCCCCCTGGCTCCCTCTCCCCCTGGCTCCCTCTCCCCCTGGCTCCCTCTCCCCCTGGCTCCCTCTCCCCCTCGCTCCCTCTCCCCCTCGCTCCCTCTCCCCCTGGCTCCCTCTCCCCCTCGCTCCCTCTCCCCCTCGCTCCCTCTCCCCCTCGCTCCCTCTCCCCCTCGCTCCCTCTCCCCCTCGCTCCCTCTCCCCCTCGCTCCCTCTCCCCCTCGCTCCCTCTCCCCCTCGCTCCCTCTCCCCCTCGCTCCCTCTCCCCCTCGCTCCCTCTCCCCCTCGCTCCCTCTCCCCCTCGCTCCCTCGCCCCTCGCTCCCTCGCCCCCTCGCTCCCTCTCCCCCTCGCTCCCTCTCCCCCTCGCTCCCTCGCCCCCTCTCCCCCTCGCCCCCTCTCCCCCTCGCTCCCTCTCCCCCTCGCTCCCTCTCCCCCTCGCTCCCTCTCCCCCTCGCTCCCTCTCCCCCTCGCTCCTTCTGCCCCCTCCCCCCTCACTCCCTCTCTCCCTCACTCCCTCACTCCCTCTCTCCCTCACTCCCTCACTCCCTCTCCCCCTCCCCCTAACTCCCTCACTCTCTCTCCCCCCTCGCTCTCTCTCCCCCTCGCTCTCTCTCCCCCTCGCTTCCTCTCCCCCTCGCTCCCTCTCCCCCTCGCTCCCTCTCCCCCTCGCTCCCTCTCCCCCTCGCTCCCTCTCCCCCTCGCTCCCTCTCCCCCTCGCTCCCTCTCCCCCTCGCTCCCTCTCCCCCTCGCTCCCTCTCCCCCTCGCTCCCTCTCCCCCTCGCTCCCTCTCCCCCTCGCTCCCTCTCCCCCTCGCTCCCTCTCCCCCTCGCTCCCTCTCCCCCTCGCTCCCTCTCCCCCTCGCTCCCTCTCCCCCTCGCTCCCTCTCCCCCTCGCTCCCTCTCCCCCTCGTTCCCTCTCCCCCTCGCTCCCTCTCCCCCTCTCCCCCTCTCCACCTCGCTCCCTCTCCCCCTCTCCCCCTCGCTCGCTCTCCCCCTCGCTCCCTCTCCCCCTCGCTCCCTCTCCCCCTCGCTCCCTCTCCCCCTCGCTCCCTCTCCCCCTCGCTCCCTCTCCCCCTCGCTCCCTCTCCCCCTCGCTCCCTCTCCCCCTCGCTCCCTCTCCCCCTCGCTCCCTCTCCCCCTCGCTCCCTCTCCCCCTCGCTCCCTCTCCCCCTCGCTCCCTCTCCCCCTCGCTCCCTCTCCCCCTCGCCCTCTCTCCCCCTCTCCCTCTCACTCCTTCTGCCCCCTCCTCCCTCTCTCCCTGGCTCCCTCTCTCCCTGGCTCCCTCTCCCCCTGGCTCCGTCTCCCCCTGGCTCCGTCTCCCCCTGGCTCCGTCTCCCCCTGGCTCCCTCTCCCCCTGGCTCCCTCTCCCCCTGGCTCCCTCTCCCCCTGGCTCCCTCTCCCCCTGGCTCCCTCTCCCCCTGGCTCCCTCTCCCCCTGGCTCCCTCTCCCCCTGGCTCCCTCTCCCCCTGGCTCCCTCTCCCCCTGGCTCCCTCTCCCCCTGGCTCCCTCTCCCCCTGGCTCCCTCTCCCCCTGGCTCCCTCTCCCCCTGGCTCCCTCTCCCCCTGGCTCCCTCTCCCCCTGGCTCCCTCTCCCCCTGGCTCCCTCTCCCCCTGGCTCCCTCTCCCCCTGGCTCCCTCTCCCCCTGGCTCCCTCTCCCCCTGGCTCCCTCTCCCCCTGGCTCCCTCTCCCCCTGGCTCCCTCTCCCCCTGGCTCCCTCTCGCCCTGGCTCCCTCTCCCCCTGGCTCCCTCTCCCCCTGGCTCCCTCTCCCCCTGGCTCCCTCTCCCCCTGGCTCCCTCACCCCCTGGCTCCCTCTCCCCCTGGCTCCCTCTCCCCCTGGCTCCCTCTCCCCCTCGCTCCCTCTCCCCCTCGCTCCCTCTCCCCCTCGCTCCCTCTCCCCCTCGCTCCCTCTCCCCCTCGCTCCCTCTCCCCCTCGCCCTCTCTCCCCCTCGCCCTCTCACTCCTTCTGCCCCCTCCTCCCTCTCTCCCTGGCTCCCTCTCCCCCTGGCTCCCTCTCCCCCTGGCTCCCTCTCCCCCTGGCTCCCTCTCCCCCTGGCTCCCTCTCCCCCTGGCTCCCTCTCCCCCTGGCTCCCTCTCCCCCTGGCTCCCTCTCCCCCTGGCTCCCTCTCCCCCTGGCTCCCTCTCCCCCTGGCTCCCTCTCCCCCTGGCTCCCTCTCCCCCTGGCTCCCTCTCCCCCTGGCTCCCTCTCCCCCTGGCTCCCTCTCCCCCTGGCTCCCTCTCCCCCTGGCTCCCTCTCCCCCTCGCTCCCTCTCCCCCTCGCTCCCTCTCCCCCTCGCTCCCTCTCCCCCTCTCTCCCTCTCCCCCTCTCTCCCTCTCCCCCTCTCCCCCTCGCTCCCTCTCCCCCTCGCTCCCTCTCCCCCTCGCTCCCTCTCCCCCTCGCTCCCTCTCCCCCTCGCTCCCTCTCCCCCTCGCTCCCTCTCCCCCTCGCTCCCTCTCCCCCTCGCTCCCTCTCCCCCTCTCCCTCTCACTCCTTCTGCCCCCTCCTCCCTCTCTCCCTCACTCCCTCTCTCCCTCACTCCCTCACTCCCTCTCCCCCTCCCCCTAACTCCCTCACTCTCTCTCCCCCTCGCTCTCTCTCCCCCTCGCTCTCTCTCCCCCTCGCTTCCTCTCCCCCTCGCTCCCTCTCCCCCTCGCTCCCTCTCCCCCTCGCTCCCTCTCCCCCTCGCTCCCTCTCCCCCTCGCTCCCTCTCCCCCTCGCTCCCTCTCCCCCTCGCTCCCTCTCCCCCTCGCTCCCTCTCCCCCTCGCTCCCTCTCCCCCTCGCTCCCTCTCCCCCTCGCTCCCTCTCCCCCTCGCTCCCTCTCCCCCTCGCTCCCTCTCCCCCTCGCTCCCTCTCCCCCTCGCTCCCTCTCCCCCTCGCTCCCTCTCCCCCTCGCTCCCTCTCCCCCTCGCTCCCTCTCCCCCTCGTTCCCTCTCCCCCTCGCTCCCTCTCCCCCTCTCCACCTCGCTCCCTCTCCCCCTCGCTCCCTCTCCCCCTCGCTCCCTCTCCCCCTCGCTCCCTCTCCCCCTCGCTCCCTCTCCCCCTCGCTCCCTCTCCCCCTCGCTCCCTCTCCCCCTCGCTCCCTCTCCCCCTCGCTCCCTCTCCCCCTCGCTCCCTCTCCCCCTCGCCCCCTCCTCCCTCTCTCCCTCGCTCCCTCTGCCCCCTCCTCCCTCTCTCCCTGGCTCCCTCTCTCCCTGGCTCCCTCTCTCCCTGGCTCCCTCTCTCCCTGGCTCCCTCTCCCCCTGGCTCCCTCTCCCCCTGGCTCCCTCTCCCCCTGGCTCCCTCTCCCCCTGGCTCCCTCTCCCCCTGGCTCCCTCTCCCCCTGGCTCCCTCTCCCCCTGGCTCCCTCTCCCCCTGGCTCCCTCTCCCCCTGGCTCCCTCTCCCCCTGGCTCCCTCTCCCCCTGGCTCCCTCTCCCCCTGGCTCCCTCTCCCCCTGGCTCCCTCTCCCCCTGGCTCCCTCTCCCCCTGGCTCCCTCTCCCCCTGGCTCCCTCTCCCCCTGGCTCCCTCTCCCCCTGGCTCCCTCTCCCCCTGGCTCCCTCTCCCCCTGGCTCCCTCTCCCCCTGGCTCCCTCTCCCCCTGGCTCCCTCTCCCCCTGGCTCCCTCTCCCCCTGGCTCCCTCTCCCCCTGGCTCCCTCTCCCCCTGGCTCCCTCACCCCCTGGCTCCCTCACCCCCTGGCTCCCTCTCCCCCTGGCTCCCACTCCCCCTCGCTCCCTCTCCCCCTGGCTCCCTCTCCCCCTGGCTCCCTCTCCCCCTCGCTCCCTCTCCCCCTCGCTCCCTCTCCCCCTCGCTCCCTCTCCCCCTCGCTCCCTCTCCCCCTCGCCCTCTCTCCCCCTCGCCCTCTCTCCCCCTCGCCCTCTCACTCCTTCTGCCCCCTCCTCCCTCTCTCCCTGGCTCCCTCTCCCCCTGGCTCCCTCTCCCCCTGGCTCCCTCTCCCCCTGGCTCCCTCTCCCCCTGGCTCCCTCTCCCCCTGGCTCCCTCTCCCCCTGGCTCCCTCTCCCCCTGGCTCCCTCTCCCCCTGGCTCCCTCTCCCCCTGGCTCCCTCTCCCCCTGGCTCCCTCTCCCCCTGGCTCCCTCTCCCCCTGGCTCCCTCTCCCCCTGGCTCCCTCTCCCCCTGGCTCCCTCTCCCCCTGGCTCCCTCTCCCCCTGGCTCCCTCTCCCCCTGGCTCCCTCTCCCCCTGGCTCCCTCTCCCCCTGGCTCCCTCTCCCCCTCGCTCCCTCTCCCCCTCGCTCCCTCTCCCCCTCGCTCCCTCTCCCCCTCTCTCCCTCTCCCCCTCTCCCCCTCGCTCCCTCTCCCCCTCGCTCCCTCTCCCCCTCGCTCCCTCTCCCCCTCGCTCCCTCTCCCCCTCGCTCCCTCTCCCCCTCTCCCTCTCACTCCTTCTGCCCCCTCCTCCCTCTCTCCCTCACTCCCTCTCCCCCTCACTCCCTCTCCCTCTCACTTCCTCACTCCCTCTCCCCCTCACTTCCTCACTCCCTCTCCCCCTCACTTCCTCACTCCCTCTCCTCCTCACTCCCTCACCCCTTCACTCCCTCACACCCTCACCTTCTCCCCCTCCCACACCCCCTCCCTCCCCCCCTCCCTCTCCCCCTCCCTCCCCGCCTCCCTCTCCCCCTCACTCCCCCACTCCCTCCCACCCTTCTCCCCTCACTCCTCCTCTCTCCCTCTCCCTCCCTCCCTCTCACCCTTTTCCCCCTTACTCACTCCCTCACTCCCTTTCAGCCTCGCACCCTCTCCCCCTGGCTCCCTCTCCCCCTCGCTCCCTCTCCCACTGGCTCCCTCTCCCCCTCGCTCCCTCTCCCCCTCGCTCCCTCTCCCCCTCGCTCCCTCTCCCCCTCGCTCCCTCTCCCCCTCGCCCTCTCTCCCCCTCGCCCTCTCACTCCTTCTGCCCCCTCCTCCCTCTCTCCCTGGCTCCCTCTCACCCCCACTCCCCCCTCCCCCCTCACTCCCTCTTCCCCCCCCCCTCACTCCCTCTTCCCCCTCACCCCTCACTCCCTCTTCCCCCTCACCCCTCACCTCCCACTCCCCCCTCCCCACCCATTCCCCTTCCCCCTACCCCCACTCTCTCTCCCCCCTGCCCCCTCACTCCCTCTCCGCACTCACTCCCTCTCCCCCTTCCCCTTCCCCCAAATCCCGAATCCCCCTTCCCCGAATCCACCTTCCCTCCCTCCCTCTCCGACCCCCCTCCCTTCCTCACCTCCCCCTTCCTCACCTCCCCCTTCCCTCCCTCTCCCCCTCTCCCCCTCCATCCTTCTCCCCCTCTCCCCCTCACTCCCCCTCATTCCTTCTATCCCATCTCCCCCTCACTCCCTCTCCCCCTCACTCCTTCTCCCATCTCCCCCTCACTCCCTCTCCCCCTCGCTCCTTCTGCCCCCTCCCCCTCACTCCCTCTCTCCCTCACTCCCTCTCTCCCTCTCCCCCTAACTCCCTCGCTCTCTCTTCCCCCTCGCTCTCTCTTCCCCCTCGCTCTCTCTTCCCCCTCGCTCTCTCTCCCCCTCGCTCTCTCTCCCCCTCGCTCCCTCTCCCCCTCGCTCCCTCTCCCCCTCGCTCCCTCTCCCCCTCGCTCCCTCTCCCCCTCGCTCCCTCTCCCCCTGGCTCCCTCTCCCCCTGGCTCCCTCTCCCCCTGGCTCCCTCTCCCCCTGGCTCCCTCTCCCCCTGGCTCCCTCTCCCCCTGGCTCCCTCTCCCCCTGGCTCCCTCTCCCCCTGGCTCCCTCTCCCCCTGGCTCCCTCTCCCCCTGGCTCCCTCTCCCCCTGGCTCCCTCTCCCCCTGGCTCCCTCTCCCCCTGGCTCCCTCTCCCCCTGGCTCCCTCTCCCCCTGGCTCCCTCTCCCCCTGGCTCCCTCTCCCCCTGGCTCCCTCTCCCCCTGGCTCCCTCTCCCCCTGGCTCCCTCTCCCCCTGGCTCCCTCTCCCCCTGGCTCCCTCTCCCCCTGGCTCCCTCTCCCCCTGGCTCCCTCTCCCCCTGGCTCCCTCTCCCCCTGGCTCCCTCTCCCCCTGCCTCCCTCTCCCCCTGGCTCCCTCTCCCCCTGGCTCCCTCTCCCCCTGGCTCCCTCCTCCCCCCTCCCCCCACTCCCCCTTCCCCCCCTCCCCCCACTCCCCCTTCCCCCCCCCCACTCCCCACTCCCCCCCCACTCCCCCCTCCCCCCTCACCCCCCACACCCCCTCACTCCCCACTCCCCCCTCTCCCCCCCACCCCCCTCAGCCCCCACACCCCCTCCCCTCCACTCCCCCCTCACTCCCCGCTCCTCCCCCCTCATCCCCCCACCCCCCCACCCCCCTCACCCCTCAACCCCCACCCCTCACCGCCCCACCCTCTCACCCCCCACCCCCCACTCCCCCTCACCCCCCTCACCCCCCTCACTCCCCCCTCACCCCCCCTCACCCCCCTCACTCCCCCCCTCACTCCCCCCTCACCCCCCCTCACTCCCCCCTCACCCCCCCTCACTCCCCCCTCACCCCCCTCTCTCCCCCCTCACCCCCCCTCTCTCCCCCCTCACCCCCCTCTCTCCCCCCTCACCCCCCCTCTCTCCCCCCTCACCCCCCCTCTCTCCCCCCTCACCCCCCTCTCTCCCCCCCCTCACCCCCCTCACTCCCTCACCCCCCTCACTCCCTCACCCCCCTCACTCCCTCTCCCCCATCACTCCCTCTCCCCCCTCACTCCCTCTCCCCCCTCACTCCCTCTCCCCCCTCACTCCCTCTCACCCCTCACTCCCTCTCACCCTCACTCCCTCTCACCCCTCACCCCCACTCCCCCCTCACTCCCTCTTCCCCCCCCCTCACTCCCTCTTCCCCCCCCTCACACTCCCTCTTCCCCCCCCTCACCCCTCACTCCCTCTTCCCCCTCACCCCTCACCTCCCACTCCCCCCTCCCCACCCATTCCCCTTCCCCCTACCCCCACTCTCTCTCCCCCCTGCCCCCTCACTCCCCCTCTCCCCGTCCCCCTCACTCCCTCTCCCCGTCCCCCCCACTCCCTCTCCCCGTCCCCCCTCACTCCCTCTCCCCCCTCACTCCCTCTCCGCACTCACTCCCTCTCCCCCTTCCCCGTCCCCCAAATCCCGAATCCCCCTTCCCCGAATCCACCTCCCCTCCCTCCCTCTCCGACCCCCCTCCCTTCCTCACCTCCCCCTTCCTCACCTCCCCCTTCCCTCCCTCTCCCCCTCTCCCCCTCCATCCTTCTCCCCCTCTCCCCCTCACTCCCTTCCCCTCATTCCTTCTATCCCATCTCCCCCTCACTCCCTCTCCCTCTCCCCCTCACTCCTTCTCCCATCTCCCCCTCACTCCCTCTCCCCCTCACTCCCTCTCACCCCTCTCCCCGCTCTCCCCTCTCCCCCCCTCTCCCCCTTTCCCCTCACTCCCTCTCTCCCCCTCTCCCCTCACTCCCTCTCTCTCCTCACTCCCTCCGCCCTCACTCCTTCTACCCCCTCACTCCCTCTCCCCTAACTCCCTCGCTCTCTCTCCCCCTCGCTCTCTCTCCCCCTCGCTCTCTCTCCCCCTCGCTCTCTCTCCCCCTCGCTCTCTCTCCCCCTCGCTCTCTCTCCCCCTCGCTCTCTCTCCCCCTCGCTCTCTCTCCCCCTCGCTCTCTCTCCCCCTCGCTCTCTCTCCCCCTCGCTCTCTCTCCCCCTCGCTCTCTCTCCCCCTCGCTCCCTCTCCCCCTCGCTCCCTCTCCCCCTCGCTCTCTCTCCCCCTCGCTCTCTCTCCCCCTCGCTCTCTCTCCCCCTCGCTCTCTCTCCCCCTCGCTCTCTCTCCCCCTCGCTCCCTCTCCCCCTCGCTCCCCCTCCCCCTCGCTCCCTCTCCCCCTCGCTCCCTCTCCCCCTCGCTCCCTCTCCCCCTCGCTCCCTCTCCCCCTCGCTCCCTCTCCCCCTCGCTCCCTCTCCCCCTCGCTTCCTCTCCCCCTCGCTCCCTCTCCCCCTCGCTCCCTCTCCCCCTGGCTCCCTCTCCCCCTGGCTCCCTCTCCCCCTGGCTCCCTCTCCCCCTGGCTCCCTCTCCCCCTGGCTCCCTCTCCCCCTGGCTCCCTCTCCCCCTGGCTCCCTCTCCCCCTGGCTCCCTCTCCCCCTGGCTCCCTCTCCCCCTGGCTCCCTCTCCCCCTGGCTCCCTCTCCCCCTGGCTCCCTCTCCCCCTGGCTCCCTCTCCCCCTGGCTCCCTCTCCCCCTGGCTCCCTCTCCCCCTGGCTCCCTCTCCCCCTGGCTCCCTCTCCCCGTCCCCCTCACTCCCTCTCCCCGTCCCCCCTCACTCCCTCTCCCCGTCCCCCCTCACTCCCTCTCCCCGTCCCCCCTCACTCCCTCTCCCCCCTCACTCCCTCTCCCCCCTCACTCCCTCTCCGCACTCACTCCCTCTCCCCCTTCCCCTTCCCCCAAATCCCGAATCCCCCTTCCCCGAATCCACCTCCCCTCCCTCCCTCTCCGACCCCCCTCCCTTCCTCACCTCCCCCTTCCTCACCTCCCCCTTCCCTCCCTCTCCCCCTCTCCCCCTCCATCCTTCTCCCCCTCTCCCCCTCACTCCCTTCCCCTCATTCCTTCTATCCCATCTCCCCCTCACTCCCTCTCCCTCTCCCCCTCACTCCTTCTCCCATCTCCCCCTCACTCCCTCTCCCCCTCACTCCCTCTCACCCCTCTCCCCGCTCTCCCCTCTCCCCCCTCTCCCCCTTTCCCCTCACTCCCTCTCTCCCCCTCTCCCCTCACTCCCTCTCTCTCCTCACTCCCTCCGCCCTCACTCCTTCTACCCCCTCACTCCCTCTCCCCTAACTCCCTCGCTCTCTCTCCCCCTCGCTCTCTCTCCCCCTCGCTCTCTCTCCCCCTCGCTCTCTCTCCCCCTCGCTCTCTCTCCACCTCGCTCTCTCTCCCCCTCGCTCTCTCTCCCCCTCGCTCTCTCTCCCCCTCGCTCTCTCTCCCCCTCGCTCTCTCTCCCCCTCGCGCTCTCTCCCCCTCGCTCTCTCTCCCCCTCGCTCTCTCTCCCCCTCGCTCTCTCTCCCCCTCGCTCCCTCTCCCCCTCGCTCCCTCTCCCCCTCGCTCCCTCTCCCCCTCGCTCCCTCTCCCCCTCGCTCTCTCTCCCCCTCGCTCTCTCTCCCCCTCGCTCTCTCTCCCCCTCGCTCTCTCTCCCCCTCGCTCCCTCTCCCCCTCGCTCCCCCTCCCCCTCCCCCTCGCTCCCTCTCCCCCTCGCTCCCTCTCCCCCTCGCTCCCTCTCCCCCTCGCTCCCTCTCCCCCTCGCTTCCTCTCCCCCTCGCTTCCTCTCCCCCTCGCTTCCTCTCCCCCTCGCTCCCTCTCCCCCTCGCTCCCTCTCCCCCTCGCTCCCTCTCCCCCTCGCTCCCTCTCCCCCTCGCTCCCTCTCCCCCTCGATCCCTCTCCCCCTCGATCCCTCTCCCCCTCGATCCCTCTCCCCCTCGATCCCTCTCCCCCTCGATCCCTCTCCCCCTCGCTCCCTCTCCCCCTCGCTCCCTCTCCCCCTCGCTCCTTCTGCCCGCTCCCCCCTCACTCCCTCACTCCCTCTCTCCCTCACTCCCTCTCCCCCTCACTTCCTCACTCCCTCTCCCCCTAACTCCCTCGCTCTCTCTCCCCCTCGCTCTCTCTTCCCCCTCGCTCTCTCTCCCCCTCGCTCTCTCTCCCCCTCGCTCTCTCTCCCCCTCGCTCTCTCTCCCCCTCGCTCTCTCTCCCCCTCGCTCCCTCTCCCCCTCGCTCCCTCTCCCCCTCGCTCCCTCTCCCCCTGGCTCCCTCTCCCCCTGGCTCCCTCTCCCCCTGGCTCCCTCTCCCCCTGGCTCCCTCTCCCCCTGGCTCCCTCTCCCCCTGGCTCCCTCTCCCCCTGGATCCCTCTCCCCCTGGCTCCCTCTCCCCCTGGCTCCCTCTCCCCCTGGCTCCCTCTCCCCCTGGCTCCCTCTCCCCCTGGCTCCCTCTCCCCCTGGCTCCCTCTCCCCCTGGCTCCCTCTCCCCCTGGCTCCCTCTCCCCCTGGCTCCCTCTCCCCCTGGCTCCCTCTCCCCCTGGCTCCCTCTCCCCCTGGCTCCCTCTCCCCCTGGCTCCCTCTCCCCCTGGCTCCCTCTCCCCCTGGCTCCCTCTCCCCCTGGCTCCCTCTCCCCCTGGCTCCCTCTCCCCCTGGCTCCCTCTCCCCCTGGCTCCCTCTCCCCCTGGCTCCCTCTCCCCCTGGCTCCCTCTCCCCCTCGCTCCCTCTCCCCCTCGCTCCCTCTCCCCCTCGCTCCCTCTCCCCCTCGCTCCCTCTCCCCCTCGCTCCCTCTCCCCCTCGCTCCCTCTCCCCCTCGCTCCCTCGCCCCCTCGCTCCCTCGCCCCCTCTCCCCCTCGCCCCCTCTCCCCCTCGCTCCCTCTCCCCCTCGCTCCCTCTCCCCCTCGCTCCCTCTCCCCCTCGCTCCCTCTCCCCCTCGCTCCCTCTCCCCCTCGCTCCCTCTCCCCCTCGCTCCCTCTCCCCCTCGCTCCCTCTCCCCCTCGCTCCTTCTGCCCCCTCCCCCCTCACTCCCTCTCTCCCTCACTCCCTCACTCCCTCACTCCCTCTCTCCCTCTCTCCCTCACTCCCTCACTCCCTCTCCCCCTCCCCCTAACTCCCTCACTCTCTCTCCCCCTCGCTCTCTCTCCCCCTCGCTTCCTCTCCCCCTCGCTCCCTCTCCCCCTCGCTCCCTCTCCCCCTCGCTCCCTCTCCCCCTCGCTCCCTCTCCCCCTCGCTCCCTCTCCCCCTCGCTCCCTCTCCCCCTCGCTCCCTCTCCCCCTCGCTCCCTCTCCCCCTCGCACCCTCTCCCCCTCGCTCCCTCTCCCCCTCGCTCCCTCTCCCCCTCGCTCCCTCTCCCCCTCGCTCCCTCTCCCCCTCGCTCCCTCTCCCCCTCGCTCCCTCTCCCCCTCGCTCCCTCTCCCCCTCGTTCCCTCTCCCCCTCGCTCCCTCTCCCCCTCTCCACCTCGCTCCCTCTCCCCCTCTCCCCCTCGCTCGCTCTCCCCCTCGCTCCCTCTCCCCCTCGCTCCCTCTCCCCCTCTCCCTCTCACTCCTTCTGCCCCCTCCTCCCTCTCTCCCTGGCTCCCTCTCTCCCTGGCTCCCTCTCTCCCTGGCTCCCTCTCCCCCTGGCTCCGTCTCCCCCTGGCTCCGTCTCCCCCTGGCTCCGTCTCCCCCTGGCTCCCTCTCCCCCTGGCTCCCTCTCCCCCTGGCTCCCTCTCCCCCTGGCTCCCTCTCCCCCTGGCTCCCTCTCCCCCTGGCTCCCTCTCCCCCTGGCTCCCTCTCCCCCTGGCTCCCTCTCCCCCTGGCTCCCTCTCCCCCTGGCTCCCTCTCCCCCTGGCTCCCTCTCCCCCTGGCTCCCTCTCCCCCTGGCTCCCTCTCCCCCTGGCTCCCTCTCCCCCTGGCACCCTCTCCCCCTGGCACCCTCTCCCCCTGGCTCCCTCTCCCCCTGGCTCCCTCTCCCCCAGGCTCCCTCTCCCCCTGGCTCCCTCTCCCCCTGGCTCCCTCTCCCCCTGGCTCCCTCTCCCCCTGGCTCCCTCTCCCCCTGGCTCCCTCTCCCCCTGGCTCCCTCTCCCCCTGGCTCCCTCTCCCCCTGGCTCCCTCTCCCCCTGGCTCCCTCTCCCCCTGGCTCCCTCTCCCCCTGGCTCCCTCTCCCCCTGGCTCCCTCTCCCCCTGGCTCCCTCACCCCCTGGCTCCCTCTCCCCCTGGCTCCCTCTCCCCCTGGCTCCCTCTCCCCCTCGCTCCCTCTCCCCCTCGCTCCCTCTCCCCCTCGCTCCCTCTCCCCCTCGCTCCCTCTCCCCCTCGCCCTCTCTCCCCCTCGCCCTCTCACTCCTTCTGCCCCCTCCTCCCTCTCTCCCTGGCTCCCTCTCCCCCTGGCTCCCTCTCCCCCTGGCTCCCTCTCCCCCTGGCTCCCTCTCCCCCTGGCTCCCTCTCCCCCTGGCTCCCTCTCCCCCTGGCTCCCTCTCCCCCTGGCTCCCTCTCCCCCTGGCTCCCTCTCCCCCTGGCTCCCTCTCCCCCTGGCTCCCTCTCCCCCTGGCTCCCTCTCCCCCTGGCTCCCTCTCCCCCTGGCTCCCTCTCCCCCTGGCTCCCTCTCCCCCTCGCTCCCTCTCCCCCTCGCTCCCTCTCCCCCTCGCTCCCTCTCCCCCTCTCTCCCTCTCCCCCTCTCTCCCTCTCCCCCTCTCCCCCTCGCTCCCTCTCCCCCTCGCTCCCTCTCCCCCTCGCTCCCTCTCCCCCTCGCTCCCTCTCCCCCTCGCTCCCTCTCCCCCTCGCTCCCTCTCCCCCTCGCTCCCTCTCCCCCTCGCTCCCTCTCCCCCTCTCCCTCTCACTCCTTCTGCCCCCTCCTCCCTCTCTCCCTCACTCCCTCTCTCCCTCACTCCCTCACTCCCTCTCCCCCTCCCCCTAACTCCCTCACTCTCTCTCCCCCTCGCTCTCTCTCCCCCTCGCTCTCTCTCCCCCTCGCTTCCTCTCCCCCTCGCTCCCTCTCCCCCTCGCTCCCTCTCCCCCTCGCTCCCTCTCCCCCTCGCTCCCTCTCCCCCTCGCTCCCTCTCCCCCTCGCTCCCTCTCCCCCTCGCTCCCTCTCCCCCTCGCTCCCTCTCCCCCTCGCTCCCTCTCCCCCTCGCTCCCTCTCCCCCTCGCTCCCTCTCCCCCTCGCTCCCTCTCCCCCTCGCTCCCTCTCCCCCTCGCTCCCTCTCCCCCTCGCTCCCTCTCCCCCTCGCTCCCTCTCCCCCTCGCTCCCTCTCCCCCTCGTTCCCTCTCCCCCTCGCTCCCTCTCCCCCTCTCCACCTCGCTCCCTCTCCCCCTCGCTCCCTCTCCCCCTCGCTCCCTCTCCCCCTCGCTCCCTCTCCCCCTCGCTCCCTCTCCCCCTCGCTCCCTCTCCCCCTCGCTCCCTCTCCCCCTCGCTCCCTCTCCCCCTCGCCCTCTCTCCCCCTCTCCCTCTCACTCCTTCTGCCCCCTCCTCCCTCTCTCCCTGGCTCCCTCTCTCCCTGGCTCCCTCTCTCCCTGGCTCCCTCTCTCCCTG